>NC_139628.1:26020648-26070648 GCF_964638095.1 Poromitra crassiceps | reverse complement strand
TCTGCTGCGAGTGCGTTTGCTCTGCACTGAAAAGTCCGCTGCACCCCGCTTTTTCACAGCCTGTTGCCCGCTCCCAGCTGAGAATAATGTAACTTTTCAGAAAGAGGCTGGTGTCGGCAACTAAATCATATGGAGGGGCTATCGCAGCGGACACGGATGGGGCTCAATTGTGGCAGCAGATGACTGCTGTTCACAGGCACAGCTAACGTTATGCTTCACGCATATCGATGCGATTTCCGTTTCCCCATTACTTCTTCTCTCTTTTTTCCTCGCCTTTCTCTAATCTGGAGAGCACTGTCGCCACCTAATGGGTCCCTAAAATAGCTTTTACACATTCAACAGCCACCATACTTTCACAGGAGATGGATCTGGCTTTGATGCACGTCCCACCGTCAAAAAACGCAATTGACGAACATACTCGTCCTTGGCACTCTACGTTACTAAACCAATTGACGAACATACTCGTCCATGGCACTCAATGAGTTAAAATCGTTAAAAAAAAAAAAAAAAATACAGTGCACCTGAACGCAACATACAAGATACCGGCTGAATAAGTGTCCAAATGTTCATGTCATTTGTGTACTGTACTGCCACGGTGCCACCACCTCTTGCACTTAAGAACTCTGGTTAATGTATTCCCCCCAAAATCTATAAATCCTTCTCAAAGTCTACAGATCCTCCCCAGCCTATAAATCCATCTTATCTGAAGAACATAAGGGGGGAATTCCCCCCTAGTTTGCAAAATGAATTTAGGCCCTGACTGTAATACAGAAGTTGAATTTGAAGTTCAGCATTAATACATTTGTAATTTTTTGTCTTATATTTACCTTTGTGTGTTATTGCAATATAAAACTACATAATTGACAATCGATTCAGGATTCTGGAATCGAGAATCGTTGGAATCGAGAATCGTTGGAATCGAGAATCGATTCTGGAATCGGATCGTGACCCCAGGAATCGGAATCGGATCGTGGCTTAGCCAGATCGGGGGACCCCTACCAGTAACTGCACAGTAACTGCACAGTAACTACACAGTAACACACATTTGTTCACATAAGTTCGCTTTTCAGTTCTACTATAATGTAGGGGTGGGAATTGCAGAGTAACTCACGATACGATACTATCTCGATACCTGGCTCCTCGATAACGATGGTATCACGATACAGCGATTCTGTGATAATCGATACATTGCAAGAAATTGAGCGTATGTCTGATACATCACAAATAGCCCTAAAAAGGCAAACATTTTTAATTACCGGTATGTATTTATTCACAGAATTGACATGTACAACAAAGTGCAAACTGCATAGTGCCTCTTTAACACACACTGATGACTCCACGTGAAGAAAACGTTTAAAGGAAGATTACAAAATAAGGCCTCACTAAAATCTTTTCAATCTGTGCTAATTAAGTTGACAGAAAACTAAAAACAAAAACACAAATGAAGGCAAAATAAAATGCACATTTCAGGATAAATGTCACGATGTGGTATTACGATGCAGCACTAGTGTATCGATCATGTATCACAAGAGGATCACTATCGTTATATTGACATTTCAATATTTTGTCCCAACCCGACCATACTGTCAGCGTTAGCATGATGTTATGGGATAGCCACCATTACTGGGTCAGTGGGTTAGTCTCTAAACATGACGCCATTTACTAAGAACTGAAGTCATATTGACGGTAACTCATGGTTATGAATCACAAACGCCTGTGTGGTGATGATCTGAGCCTCAACCTAACTAACCTGCTGCTGATGCCAGACAGAGGTTAGGAAATGAGTGTTGGAAAGCCCATAAATACGACAACCAACGTGTGTGTGTGTGTGTGTGTGTGTGTGTGTGTGTGTGTGTGTGTGTGTGTGTCTGTGTGTGTGTCTGTGTGGTTCAGCTGTGTGTGTTCAGTTCCTGTTATCTTTAACTGCCATGCTGGTTTCCTTCTCCGTTTTATGCCTTAGTGTGTGTGTGTGTGTGTGTGTGTGTGTGTGTGTGTGTGTGTGTGTGTGTGTGTGTGTGTGTGTGTGTGTGTGTGTGTCTCAGTGGTAACAACATGGCTGTAATGTTGCAAGGCCTTGGCAGGGAGGAAGTAAGTGTCAAAGAGTCTGGAAATGTCACAAACAGTCGTCAGTTCTCTATCATTTCTGGCTTTGCCCATGTAGTATTATTGGTGGTACTGTATTATTATTGTTATTTAACCACCTTTTCTTTGGAATGTGTATTGCCTTTGCTTTCATGCCTTTTTGTAAAGAACTTTGTAAATTCTGTTATAGATAAGATGGTAACCTGGTGCAATATTCTCTCGGTATACTGTATGTACCATAGCTGTTTCTTTAGTGATCGATTGCCAGAGCTAGCTCCTATTCTAATCTTTATATCTTTATAGCGATGGCATTGCTAGGATGTAAACACCAATTAAAAAATGTCATTACAAAGTGACGATACTATAATTTGGATGGAGAGCTTATGAAACTGTGATGGTCATTTGTGACTACTACAGCAGAATAACAGTTTTGTTTGTGTCTGGTTTTGATTGCTCTGCAGCCTGGTTTGTTATGGTCTGATCAAGCCCATGGCACACCAATCAACCATTAGATCATGTTTGAGTGATGTCCCATGGGCTAAAGGATCGAACATGTGGCATCTGACCAAACATCTCCAAACATCTCCAAAACAAGGACAGACGGCCATGGCACACCATGCAAACATGTGTGTTTGTCTGTTTGTTGTTGAATGTTTGATTGGTGTGCCATGGTCTTTAGCCTACAAATGAATATCAACTGTATATAGTCTACTGTACCTGTTATCGAGTCAGTTCAATTTCCTGATTGAAGCCACTAACCGAAATGCCAGAAAGTGACACCACCTCGACCTCGTCAGAGCCGGGCGTGAAATAAAACAATAAAACAAACACGTAATGTGTCATAAACTGAATGATATGTTTGTTTTATTACTGTTATCACACATATTGCTGTTATCACACATTACGCATTATTACATGGCTTCAGTGCAATCAGCCAGGCTCCAACAGAGATCCTGTGTATAAAATAAGAGACATATTTCCCCAAAATATTGTGAATTGTTTGTGTGTGTATATATATATATATATATATATATATATATATATATATATATATATATATATATATATATATATATATATATATATATAATACTACTTATACACTAACTACTTATACACTACCTTTTTTAATAAATACTAGTCTAAAAGGGACAGGGACACATTTCCTAAATTTTTTCACCTACCTAAAAAAAAAAATACTTCTTATGTTATGTTTAATGTTTATGGCACTAAATGATGTGCAAATTTACTTAGCAAAAAAAAACTTATTGGAAATGATTTAGTAATTTTGGCTCCTCTCTCCTCTTCAGAGTTCTCATGTTGATCCAGAGGAGTTGTTCACCAAGTTGGATCGGATTGGGAAGGGATCCTTTGGAGAGGTTTGTTTGTTTGTGTTCTCGCTGGATATCTCATTTTGGAATGAAACTTACTGCAACGGTGTGTGTATGTGTGTGTGTGTGTGTGTGTGTGTGTGTGTGTGTGTGTGTGTGTGTGTGTGTGTGTGTGTGTGTGTGTTGAAATCAAACCAATGGCATGAGAATATCATATCCTTGTATGGGTTTGTATTTCCAAATTATACTTGATGTTGCATGAAAGTGTGTCTGTGTGTCATAGTCGTGTGTGTGTGTGTGTGTGTGTGTGTGTGTGTGCGTGCGTGCGTGTGCGTGCGTGCGGAAGGTAATTTTCTTGTTTGTCTTTAACTTTCCATATTTCTTTTATGTGATCACATCTGGTTGACAGTGTGTAAAAACCATTGAAATATTGTATAAGAGTGTCATGTATGAAAGACAAATTCACATTTGCATTGACGTCCGTGACGTTTGTCTCTTATCTTCTATTTTCTTCCTTTCTCTTGGCTTGTCTTTTCTCTTGCGCCCCCCGCAGGTCTTTAAAGGTATTGATAACCGGACTCAGAGTGTTGTTGCCATTAAGACCATCGACCTGGAGGAGGCCGAGGACGAGATCGAGGACATCCAGCAGGAGATCACAGTGCTGAGTCAGTGTGACAGTCCCTACATCACCAAGTACTACGGTTCCTATCTGAAGGTGAGGAGCCTCTCAGGTCCTATCTGAAGGTGAAAAGCCTCTCAGGAGGGAGGGAGGGAGGGAGGGAGTGTGTGTGTGTGTGTGTGTGTGTGTGTGTGTGTGTGTGTGTGTGTGTGTGTGTGTGTGTGTGTGTGTGTGTGTGTGTGTGTGTGTGTGTGTGAGCCTGGGAAAACCATCCTGATCACGTGATCTTTTTGTTTCGCTCTGCATATCAGTCTGGACTTCCAGCCTTCCACAGTGATTTTAGTGGGCGGGAGTACTTGTCTTGACAGACAACTCCTTCAGCCAATCAGCATTGCCCAATCCAATCCAAATCCACTCGGAAGAACGGTGAAAAACGTCTTTTCTGCTGTGAAACTCAGCTAGTGCATTGTTCTTGTCCATGTGTTGTTACTGAGTCTGTTTCTGCAAGAACTGCACTTACTGTATGGCTGTGTTTACTCTACTAATGTTAATGTTACCGCTTGTTGCTTCGGGAGACGGCATTACCGATTGGCCGCTTATGTTGTCAATTACGGCGCAGGTCCCCGATTGGCTCGGTTACATTCTAATTTATTGGAAAACGCTGGGGGCGGGCTAGATTCGAAACTGATCCGCGGAGCGAAACAGAATGTGAGACAGACAGACAGACAGACAGACGGAAACACTGACTAGATCGAGTAGAACAATCGTCTTCAGATTCAGATCAACTTTATGATCTCGCAAGGGGAAATTGATTTGGTCCAGTGCTCCAGTCCTGTTTCATATTGATGTTTAAAATGTTTAATGTAACAGCTTTTAACTCATTGAATGCCAATGACGACAGCTGTCGTCAATTCAAATACTGACGTAGAGTGCCAATGACGACGGTTGTCGTCAATTGCGTTTTTTGACGGTGGGACGTGGATCAATCCCTGATACATCTCTGGTACAACTATTGTAGCTATTGGAGGTCTATAACCTATTTTACAGAACCCTTAGGTGGCGACAGTGCTCTCCACATAACAGAAAGGCAAGGAAAAAACAAAGAAGAAGTCGTTATGGAAACGGAAATCGCATCGCATCCGTATGCATCGATATGCTGAAGCACGTTACTGCAGCTGTGCCTGCAGCAGCCAATCTGCTCCCACAATTGAGCCGCTCTGTGTCGGTTGCGACAGCACATCCGCACATCCACACCGTGGAGTTATTATTCTCAACTGGAAGCATCGTTGCCGGTGACAAACACACGCGGAACGCTGTAAAAAAGCTGCACCCTTCACTGTGCGCACAGCAAACTCAGCAGAGAGCCACCACAGACAGGAGGAGGAGTGTGCAGTTGAGGCGAGGCGAGGCGGGGCGGGGCGGGGCGGGGGGGGGGGGGGGGGCACGCAGAGCAGCACGCAACACCCAGACAGACCCAGGCAGCAGGACAGGATTGACAAACGCAAGCCAGAATATCCGATGCCCACCAGCAGCAAATCAAGACCAGCAAGAAGCTGCAACCAGCAGCGCACGCAGGGGCCAGCGCTGCTGGTTGTAGCTAAAAATATTATTCTGCCAAACAAAATTCCCTGGCCTAAACTGTTTTATTGAAGGAAATTATTTTTGAGGTGTGACTACATTAGAAAAGATTAGCTTCAGAGTCAGTGTGTGCTTGAAATGTTTAATTTCACAAAAGGCCAATTATCTCAGCTTCTAGAAAAAAATTACTTTTTTTGGATGAATCAAGCTATCTTCTCCGGCTCATAACTAAAGAACGGAAAATGGGATCAATAAACTTTTTTTTGCAGATGATAGAATAGAGTCTCATCGTTCTTTGTGCGTGTTCAGTGTTTACATAGTAATATCACACAATATTCTGTGGGCCTCGAGAAATCACTGAAAACGCTCTGAAACTCTGGCACTGGGAGCGTCCGTTCTCCAAAAGTGGCTGGCACTCAATGAGTTAATTGAAGTGTTCATAGAAACAGACTAATACTTAATTGTATTTGCATGGAAACTTTCTTTCAAACACTGGAACCCTAACTCTCTCTCTCTGTCTCTCTCTCTCTCTCTCTCTGTCTCTCTCTCTCTCTCTCTCTCTCTCTCTCTCTCTCTCTCTCTCTCTCTCTGTCTCTCTCTCTCTGTCTCTCTCTCTCTCTCTCTCTGTCTCTCTCTCTCAGGGCAGTAAACTATGGATCATCATGGAGTATCTTGGTGGCGGTTCAGCGCTGGACTTGGTGAGTGTTACAGCACTGATTCAATAGGATTTATTTATCTGACTGAATGGAACGTTATCATGTCTGAGCCAGAACTGTGGGGTTTGATAACGGAAGATCAACTCTATTGATCCCTGAGGGGAGTGTAGAGAGATGCAGGTTGGTGGGGAAAAATAATAAAATATGGGAAGAAACAATATGAATCAAATGTAATAACGAGTACAAATAAAGTCTTTATGATGTAGAGTTTCTGCTTTCCAAAAAAGCACATGTGCAGTCGCCAGCCGCTTCTTTTCACCTGACAGCGAGGTGCGACACCGGCAGGACGGACGTACAAATGCAACATTTGGGAATATAATATTAGAGCTAGTGTTGGAATACTCGAGACCCGTCTGAAGACCACATTTTGATGGTCTCGGACTCGCCCTCCATCGGTCTCGGTCTTGTCTTGGTCTCGGGCAAGCCGGACTCTGGATTTTATTTCAAGCCCAGCCGAGACCACAACTGCAGTGACATCATTACTTGCCTGTGTATATATATTTTTTTTACTGTGATTGGGTGTAGAAATCCCTCCTTCAATCGCAACCAATAACCTTGCAGTTTGCAAGTTTTGAACGCTGTAGCCCCTCCCCCTCACGTTCATGCACAAAGGAAGACAACACAGGTCACCAAGGTGGCTGGAGAGATGTCATCCAAATCGTCACTCATATGATTTGCTTCTACAAACCACAATGGGGAGGAGTCATAATTTAGCAGCAGGAAGGTGTTTTTACACTTCATTCTGTCCACTGTGTTGAGCCTTTCTGAAAGGTCACTGATATGGAGTTAAAGTCCCTGGAAACCAGAAATATTTCTTTATTATTTAGCATTTTGAGTTCATCACATCACAGGACCCTATGTTAATAAGCCACCAGCCGAATTTGAACGATGATGAACGTCGCAAAGTATATAAGTTTAGGTTTGACAGTCGTGGCAAAACTCATGAGAAAATCATTATTTTTTAGAGTGTATTTCCCCGGCGGACTGTGTGGGCGTGTCCGTCTGCAGCAGGTTTTCCGAGAGAGAGAGAGCGCGAGACAGAGGGGGGGGAGGGAAACGGAGAAAGAGATCGAGTTACACAGCACTCATGCTGTGTGTCCACAGCACGAGTGTGTGTGTGTGTGTAGCCTGTGTGTGTCTCTCTCTGTGCTCTCTCTCTCACTAGTCACTAGTAGAGAGAGAGAGAGAGAGAGAGAGAGAGAGAGAGAGAGAGAGAGACAGAGAGAGAGAGAGAGAGAGAGAGAGAGAGAGAGAGGCACGACGGCACACAGAGTGGGAGGGAGACGGACAGCGAGGGAGCGCTGTCACTTATGGAACGGACAAAAGGAGGGTGGGTGCGGATTGCGCGCGTGTACAAAGGTTATATAGAGCTTATGACGTCATAAGCTCCTGCGTTTTAGCACCTCGCGCACTGCTGTCTTCAATGAGGAAGTACTTTGTAGAATCTTGTAGAAAAGTGTCGATTTTAAGGCTTTGGGTTGAAAGTAATGTATAATAATTTCGGAGGCACAAAATTACTAACATAAGACCCTAAATAACATAGTTAGAACGTTTTTGTGGATTTTGGTTTCCAGGGACTTTAAAGTGTTTCAGATCAAAGGATTGCATTCTGTCACTGAGTACATACTGTACAGCCATTTATATTATACTATAATTCCTAAATAATCATTTATTTTTGTTGTTAGCAGAGCAATAGTCTAAAGGTTAAAGGGTTGCGTGTAAATGGTCTTGATCATGGTCTCGCATTTGTCTGCTCTTGGTCTTGGTCTCGGTCTCGCCCGCCCTCGGTCTTGGTCTTGTCTCGGTCTCGGGTTAGGGGGTCTCGACTCCAACACTAATTTACACCACAGTAAAAACCTAATCTTAAAACAGCTTTCTAAACTGACATCCTAAAGATATTTAGTTCTCAATTTCACAAAACCATGCAGGCAGCAGCAGTGGGCGATTAGTAGAAGTTTCTTTTTTTTTTTTTCTTTTTTTTTTATCCCATTTTATCCCCCATTAGTGCTCACTTGATTTCTCAATCCTGGTTGCTACTCCATCCTCTGCCGATCTGGGGAGAGCCGAGACTGGCTCCATGCTTCCTCCGAGACATGGGCAGTCAGCCAGCCGCTTCTTTTCACCTGCCAGAGGAAGCTTCACCGGTAGGACATAGCATGTGGGAGGATCACGCTATTCCAACCAGTTCCCCTCCCTCTGAACAGGCGCCCTTAACGACCAGAGGGGGAACCACATTAGCAACCAGGATATTGCATGTTTTTGTGAAGGGGGTTCCTATATGAAGGAAACCCCCGGGAGGCACGGGGAGAACATGCAAACTCCACACAGAAAGGCCCTTTTTGACGACCCCACCCGGGCGGTGGGCACTCGAGGACATGCGGACGGGCACGCATTCCTTCAGCGTTCACATCGTCCCAGGTGGGAATCGAACCCGCGACCTTCGAGCTGTGAGGCGATAGTGCTTACCACTGCACCACCGTAGCTCCCGATTAGTAGAAGTTTCTGTTAGAATGATCAGAGGCTGGAGAGTTGAGAAATGTCCATCCGTTTGTTTGCAAACTATGTTTCACGCAGGCAAGTGTGTGGCTCAAAGAGTGAAAGACAACAGTCTGCCTGCACAGTGGAGTCGGGCTGGACCTCAGGTCAAAATACCAGTTTCTGCAAGATTCTCAAGGGCGTTTCTCCCACCACCTGTAGACAGACACCCCATTCAACTGAGAACTGATAACAGAATAGGATGGTACTGTAGGATCCAGCCGTTTTCTGTGCAAACAAGGACCAATTAAACTGCCGACTATCTGTCAGGGTCAAGTCTCAGACATAGAGGAGTGCTCAACTATCTGTCAGGGTCAAGTCTCAGACATAGAGCAGTGCTCAACGGCAGTTTCTGAATCTTCCACACAGATGAGCTCACATTATAAAACAAGAGACAATACAATAATACAGATATTAAAGACCTATAGAATAGCATAATACAGTAGTATAATGCATAATATTAAAGACCTATAGAATAGCATAATAGTGCAATCATACATCTGATAGATGCACCTGGCAAGGGGGAGGCCAGGCTTCACTGTGCAATATGCCCTAACCCGAGATATGTACACACTACATCTTCTAAATGCAACTGGGATACATCATCAGTGATGTAACCTGGGGTCGTTGGCTGTTTCGGGTCTCACAACATCATACACACTCGCCCAGGTGACCCAACCGAGGCTAATTATGCCTCGGCTTGTATCCCAGCAGCAGCAGCCACTCACGGATCTGACCACTTAATCTTCCTCTGCAATGTTGCTAGCGGACGGGTCCAAGAAACCCCAATCCGTTGCTGTGGAACTACTCCGCACTCAGGGACCGGAACATCAGTGCGTGGAGAGTCGAGGCATTGTGGTTCTCCCGGCCGAGCCTCTCCTTCGTCTCACCAGGTCTGCATCCTCCCGGGCGGCAGGGGGGACACCTAGAGACACAGGCCTGCGTGCTGCACGTCATAGTTCTGCGACGAGCAATTCACACTTCCGGGGGATGAATGGTTGAGAGGATTTCCCTGATCCACTAGGAAAAAACCATAACGCCCATCCATCCTGGATATCGTTGGTGCTTGCACATAATACAGTAGTGTAATGCATAATATTAAAGACCTATAGAATAGCATAATACAGTAGTATAATGTAGAGGGGTGCGCGGGATATATATATATCTATATATATATATATAGATATATATATATACATGAGGGATCAGCCGAGCAGCATTTTGGTAAACAAACCGCGTCACTGGGTGGCAACGGCAATGGAGCCCAAGTGGCGTGAGACGTGAGGGTCTGACTCTAGCCGGCTAACTCTTGTTTACATTTTAAAAACTGCGACAGTTCACACAACTTTAACACGACATGCATATATTATACATCAAACTCTTGAGCTAATTCTGCTCTCACTCAAAATGTAAAAATATAAGCGATGTGATGTACAGTTTTTGAGATATTAACGTTTGTTTGGCACAACCCATACTAGCAACTGCCGGGGGCTTCCGCATTTCTGGGTGGCAAGTGACGTCACGCTGATTCGTCCTATATACTGTATATATACTGCCTCAGTCATGGTGGTTAAACTGCTAAAACATCGTCAGCTGAATCTCCCATCCCATTATATATAATTGTGAGTTCACCTGATCTTCCTCTCATTGAGTCATGAAGCGATCCCGAATCTGTCAAATCTTTTTATCCAGCAAGGCCGTTCTGCTGGGTTTGAACAGTTGAATGTCTCTCTCTGGGTGTAACTGAAAAGCCATCTCTAACTTTATTCCCTCGTTTCATGTTGAGGAAACACTTTTGGTTTCAGTCTGCTGCCTGCTCGCTTCTCCTCACATGCAGGCAGCCCTGTCTGTCTCGCCTAACCCTCTTGAGTCCGAGCAGAGAGGGGCGAGGGTTGCCTAGCATCTCACAGACTGACAGGCAGGCCAGCCGCACACTTCAAAAGATAGTCTATCTCCGAGGCGATCATGACTTTACTCGGCAGTAAACGAGGAGAGACTGAAATCGCACGACCCGCTCTTTATTTTTTGGCCGCCCGCCTGCTCCCGTGAGATTTGCGTTGGGTCCCGAGGGACCCGTGGGACCCGTGGGAGTCCTGTCCCGTTGCACCCCTCTAGAAGAATGCGTCATATTGAAGACCTCTAGATAGCATAATACAGTAGTATAATGCATATTAGAACACGGCTCTCTTGAATACTCGATTCTGATTGGTCAATCAACAATATTCACCGGTCATTATTTCTCGACAACCGACTGCTGCTCTGCCACACCTGGATTAATCAGTTGATAAGAGCCTTTTGTCAGCAAGCCACTACTAATTAGGCCAACCAGTTGCAGCTGTGGTGTCTTGTGTGCCAATTACGAATGAAACCGCTTTGTTGTTGAAAACGCTATTAAAAAATATATTTGAATAATTATTTTTGTCAGATTATTGAATGATTTAGTTGTAGGCCGTGTTCTAAGCGGGATAATGTATATTGAGGCGGTGATTACTGGGAAATAATGACCTTCAGGTGAACGATTAAGCCCTCCGCTACGCGTCGGGCTCAATCCACCTGTCGGTCATTATTTCCCCCGTAATCACCGCCTCAATATACATTATCCCTTACATAGTTAGGGATGCACCCAGGGCCGTAACCAGGGTTCCGAAATAGGGGAGGTCCAGCAAGGGGAGGCGGATTCGGTGGCGCCCGCAAGGGCGCCGCCGGAAAAAAATTTGAGGGTTTTTTTCCCCCTTTTTTAGCCATATTTAGAGTAATATATCATTTTAAATCAACATTAGGATTATACTGTTGTGATGTCATTATTCAGTATATTCTCTTTCATGTCACCACCTGCTCAGCTCTCCTGTCAACATAATTGTAACTAACAAACACAAACTGTTTTAGCCAAATTCATATCAAAATGACACCTACAAACACAGGTACACAACCCAAGCCGTACACAACACACAAAGTCATCATCGATAATAAAAAAAAACATACAGAGGGACATTTATTTATTCCTGATAGGAACGATTGAAAAATAAAATAAAATATATTATGTTGTTTTTAACTTTACACCACCTCTTTTTGTTACTTATTGGGTCATGAAACTGAAACCATGCATATAGCCACCTGCATACCTGACTTCGGGAGCTTGGCAATTGGCATCATGCATGATTAGCCAGTAGCATCCCAACGTGTCACACAGGTAACATTACTTAAGAGACAGACTAGACACTTACTTTCTTGGTTGTTGCTAAAAAATCTGTCAGTGTCACTCACTGTCTGTCGTTCACTCGCTCACTGTCTCGCAGCTCGCTCACCTTCAATTATCTCGCCAGGCAGACAGACAGTCATCACTCACCACCATGCTGCTGCTCTCTCGGAATCAAGTTACCGCGGACGCGGCGTCAGATGACTTCCTGCCTGACCTGCCTTTCGTTTCAAAATAAAAGCGATCCCGTGTTTTTCATGCTTTTCCATGCAGATTGTTTTATAAAAAAAAAAAAAAAAATCCTCTGAAATATTAGGGGAGGTCCGGACCTCCCCGTGCTCATAGCTAGTTACGGCCATGGATGCACCGATCCACATTTTTTCATTTCCGATCCGATTCCAATACCTGAATTTGGATATCTGCCGATACCGATATGAATCCGATACCGATATTTTTCTTGAATATACAGTATAGGCAAAGATTTGGCCAATTAAAGATTTTTTTTTAAATATACCTTGCAAAAAGCAGACAAAATTAAGAAAATATACAAGGCAAAGAAGGATACTATTAAGGATACTATTATACATGGGCAAATTACGGCCAGCGGCCCGCGCTGGAATTGATAAAATCAGATTCCGATCCGTGAATTATGTCAGTATCGGCACCCGATACGATATTGGTTCGGATCGGTCCCATCCCTAATAATAGTATAATTTCCCCCACACAGACGTCGCGTCAACTTTATTTGTTATTCTTTGCGCTACAGTAAATCTACGTGGGATTTCAACATGGGTGTATCAGATTCTATTCAGCAAAAAAATGGACGCTTCACCACATCTGCTGTGTCGTGTCCTGAACGCATCAGAACAGGGTGTGTTGCGCTCACTCCAGCATATTGATGATGATGTGTGTGTGTGTGTGTGTGTGTGTGTGTGCAGCTGCGGGCAGGTCCGTTTGACGAGTCTCAGATTGCCACCATGCTGAAGGAGATCCTGAAGGGACTTGACTACCTGCACTCTGAGAAGAAAATCCACAGAGACATCAAAGGTACTGAGAGGACTAAACTGACTAATGTGTCTCCTCAATAAACACTGCTGCTTACTATCCTGCCACTATATATATTAGGTATCAGCTGGTTAGAAAAGAAACCTTCCTGCACTCTGAGAAGATTGGGTATGGGTAGGACTAAGCTACTTTAGCCTACCCAAGATCAGTCAACCCTATTGCTATATGAATCAGTTGTTATGTGCAGATTGGACTAATTCAAGATCCACATAATATAAATGGGACTAAACTGCTTTAGTCAACCTGACTGCAGTCTATCATACCGCTAACTATATGAATCAGTTTTCTTTAACAGTGTTGATGGCAAACTGTATATGCACAATTAGAAAATTCAAATGAGATATCAAAGTCAAGTCAAGTTTATTTATATAGCCCTAATTCACAAGCATGTCTCAGAGGGCTTCACAGAAAGTATGTCTAGCTAATTCTAGCTGACACAACAGTAACAAGAATATACAGAATAAAGATAACATTTGAACAATTGATAATATAGAAAATATAGAAATGAAGAGAGCAGAGGAGAGAGCAGGAGAAGGGGGAAGAGCAGGGGGAATGTGAGAGAGTGATGGGGTGGGGAGGGAATGGGAGATGTTGGAGGGTATAGGAGGTGGGGAAGGAGCAAGAGGAGAGAGCAGGAGAGGGGAAGGGGGGGGGGGGGGCTGTGGGGGAGAAGAGAGCAGGGGGAGGGAGGAGGTGGGGAGAGAATGAGAATCAGTTCTAAGGTCTAAGTTCTACCAATCTATTTGCTAAATTCTACTCTGCTTGATATCAAAGATACAGATAGGACTAAACCTCTGTACCGTAACACAGTTTACCACTTGGATTACATGCAGAGATTCCTGTATGAATCTGTTGTTTTAAAGAAAATATTTTCATATAAGTAAACTGCTAATACTACAACAATATATTCCGCCCTCTCCCTCCAGCGGCTAACGTGCTGCTGTCAGAACACGGTCAGGTGAAGCTGGCAGACTTCGGGGTCGCGGGTCAGCTGACCGACACACAGATCAAGAGGGAAACCTTTGTGGGAACGCCGTTCTGGATGGCTCCCGAGGTCATCCAGCAGTCCGCCTACGACTCCAAGGTAGAACATGACACACACACACGCACGAACACGCACGCACGCACACACACACACACACACACACACACACGCATGAACACACAAACGCACGCACGCACGCACACACACACACACACACACTAAACTAAAAGGTCAGTTCTAACAGTTGGCTATGATACCCAACAACAAAGTCAAGTCAACAAATGTCTTTAGGCATTACATAACCTGTCATCTCTCAATGTCTGGTTTTTGTTTGTGTCTTTCTATACAAGCCTGTGTGTGTGTGTGTGTGTGTGTGTGTGTGTGTGTGTGTGTGTGTGTGTGTGTGCCTGCGTGTGTTGTGTGTGTGTGTGTGTGTGTGTGTGTGTGTGTGTGTGTGTGTGTGTGCGCGCGCGCGCGCGCGTGTGTGTGTGTGTGTGTGTGTGTGTGTGTGTGTGTGTGTGTGTGTGTGTGTGTGCGCGCGCGTGTGTGTGCATGTGTGTGTGCATGTGTGTGCGCCGGGTTGGTTGGCTTATGGAAATAAGGCAGAGCCATTAGGGTGTGTGTATAATTTGTCCCTACAGTAGATCCCAAGATGTGGTTAGGTGTGCGTGTGCTAACTGGGTTGGTTTGATTCATGTGGTGTGTGTGTGTGTGTGTGTGTGTGTGTGTGTGTGTGTGTGCACGCACATGTGTGTGTGTGTGTGTGTGTGTGTGTGTGTGTGTGTGTGTGTGTGTGTGTGTGTGTGTGTGTGTGTGTGTGTGTGTGTGTGTGTGCGTGCGTGCGTGCGTGACTGTGTGTGTGTGTGTGTGTGTGTGTGTGTGTGTGTGCACGCACATGTGTGTGTGGGTGCGTATGACGTGTGCCAGTTAAATTGCCACTCCCGTCAGTGAATGTACCGTAGTTAATTTGAGCTGTTGCGTCAGAGAGATGAAAAGATGGAAGGAGAGACAATGAGGATTAAAGAACAAAGTTGCTCCGACATAAATAGAATCTTTTCCAGCTAAATAAATTCTTGGATCTCTCCAGCATTACAAGGAGTAAAAGAGGTAAGGAGGTGATCCTGTTGCTACTACTTTCTTCCCCCCTTACCTTAGTCATACAAATTCTGACTATATTTTTAGCAGCTTTTTCACAAATTCTACCTCAATACAACGGCTTTTAAATCATTCTGATGCTACACTGACTTCTAATATGGAGAATGGCGCCTCTATCATTCCCTCTCTGCACCAGGTAAATTTGAGGCGCCGTCCTGGAGCATGTCTCAAGCTTCCTGGAGCATTTAACTCCATTTCCTGTGCAACTCCTTCATATTAAAGGTTTTCCGCTGACAAACTAACAGGATGCCTTTTATTGTGAAGTTCTTATAGGAAGTGAAACGTGTTTATCGCTTGCTAGCTTGATTAGCAACCTCTTCCTTAACTCAAACAAGTCGAGAGAACAACATTTGGGGATATTTGGAGCAATTTCTTTTCTCCAGCGAATCAGTTATGAACGCTGCAGAAAGGTTAGCAAAGTAGAGAGTACAAGCAGAAACAGTGAAATAAGGCTCATATCTGAATGTACAAACAGGAAGTGTAGCATATAACGTGAGCACATGTAAATGAGGCGGGCTACATAATGGGGCTTTAACTATTGTAACTCTAATAGACTACCTGCACAAATCCACTACTTCCTGAAATGAGTAGGGCATCTTGGTTTCCTGTCCTACACTATTGGATGAACTGATTAATGTCAGGTGTGACTGATCACTGTTGTTCTGTCTGCAGCAGTCAGGCACACCTGATATTAATCAGTTCATCCAATAGACCAAATCACCGTGACGTCACCATGTAAACAACATTTACTTCCGGGTACCACTTCGGGAAGGCGCCAGGTTTAAATTTGCGCGTTGTCAAATAAATTCTCGTTTTTGTCCGACTACTGTCAATTTAAATGTTCAAACGGTTGGTAAACATGCTTGTCCGACGTATCTAGCCTTTCTTCTGTGTTTGTTTTATGTAGTGTTAGCTAGCTAATAACGTTTTTTAAACTGTCAAACTCGCTGTTTTTTTGCAGACTCGTTAACGTTACGTTACAGACAGAGGCAGTACTGACGCCGCTCGGACACAGCTCGGAACCCGGATGTTGTAGCTGTAGTAAGCGTGTGCCGCCGAATCCAGAGTTCTCTTTGCTCATGTTTGCCCTTTGCAGAGGGAATTTAGAATAATCCAAATCTTGACCCGCTCTTTATGGTCACTGGACACCCAACAACACAACACGAACGAACCATTTTTGTCTTCTTTGTCTGTTTTCGTCTTCAACACGTCAGTTTGTGCGGAGGTAACCGGAACCAGGGGTAACCGGAAGTAAATGTAAACATCCCCGCTGATTTGGTCTATAGTGTAGGACAGGAAACCAAGATGCCCTACTCATTTCAGGAAGTAGTGGAGTTGTGCAGGTAGTCTATTTAGGTGATTTTCGATTGGCTGAGAAAATTCTACGACCTTTGATCTTATGACACCCTTTCAAACGTAAGCTTTGGAGATGGAAGGTTTCCATTGGACAGCAGCGGTATGAACCTTTATTGACAACCTGCTGGAACAGTAACATCAACAAGTTTCGGCCACAGGTCCAGACCTCAGTCTTTTTGAATCGTACATGGCACACAGGTTCAGGTCTCAGTTACGCTTCTTTAATCGTACATGGCACACAGGTCGAGGCCTCACGTCACTTTTTAAAAGCATGACCGATGGATCGAAAGACCGACTAACGACTGAAGGAACAAAAGATAAGTTCAAGTTTAAGTTTAATTTCAAGTTGAACTTGAAGTTGTCTTTTGTTCTTTCAGTCGAAGGAACGAAAGAATGAATGAGAGACCGAAGGACCGTAAGACAGAAAGAACAAAAGACTGAAGGGGGAAAAAAGTCCAAATGAAAGATGGAATGAACTTAGTTTCCACAATCAATAATCAAAGAATATTGGCTTTAGTCGGCAATGTTGAAACATAAAAAAAAAAAAAGCTGCTGCAGTCAGAAATAGTAACGATGATGTTAGTCTTGTTTACTCGTACATGGCACTTTTTAAATGAAGGACCGAAGGCACTAACGACCGAAGGAACAAAAGACAAGTTCCAAGTCCAAGTTTAAGTTCAAGTTGAACTTGAAGTTGTCTTCTGTTCTTTCAGTCGAAGGAACGAAAGACTGAAGGAACTGAGTTTTCACAACTAATAGTCAAAGGATATTGGCTTGGCAATATTTGCCACATTTAATCTAAATGTCAGCTGGTTAAATGTACAATGTGAAATAAGCCCTCTTGGGGCTTATTGCTTAATTTGAAAGCTAGCGTATTTCCTGTTTGCTATTGGATTAGCAAACACTGCAACAGGTAGTAAGCTAGGGTCCATTTAGAATGTTGTCAAGTTAAAACTGTCTTATTACTTGGCAGCATCTGGCCAAGTATTACACATTGCACACTTTTAAAACGCAGTGGGCATTAGTAAAGTAAAGTAAAGTAAAGTATTAGTAAAGATGATGTGAGATGCGAAAAGAACAGTAATAGCCCGAGCACTGTGCACACCACACGCCATTCCTACGCTGAAGCAACGCAGCGTGGAGGCGCTTTCATTTCAGCGTCCTTGTTAACAGGGGAGACCGATCACACCAGCTGCACGCCACGCCACGCCGAAGCTACGCTGCACGCGTGCTGCAGCCATGGTTTCACCGTCTAGTCTAGCATCTTAGCCATGTCTGCAGCCGTGTGTGTGTGTGTGTGTGGGTGCGCACATGCGCGCGTGTGTGTACGTGTGGGTGTGTGTGTGTGTGTGTGTGTGTGTGTGGGTGGGTGCGCACATGCGCGCGTGTGTGTACGTGTGGGTGTGTGTGTGTGTGTGTGTGTGGGTGCGCACATGCGCGCGTGTGTACGTGTGTGTGTGTGTGTGGGTGCGCACATGTGTGTGGGTGCGCACATGCGCGCGTGTGTGTACATGTGGGTGTGTGTGTGCGCGCGTGCGTGCGTGTCCCCATGCTGACATATGGTCGGTGTGTAACAGTATAGAGCTAGCAGGGTAACTGTCAAACAGCATCCTATTGTAATAGGACACTGACCACCTCCACTCGTGTGTGTGTGTGTGTGTGTGTGTGTGTGTGTGTGTGTGTGTGGGTGTGTGTGTGTGTGTGTGTGTGTGTGTGTGTGTGTGTGTGTGTGTGTGCGCGCGTCTGCTGCTGTTAACATGGGCTGACACATGGTCACTGGAGCTAGCTGAGAAGACCTGACATCCAACCTGTTTGCATATGTAACTGTCTGTGTGTGTGTGTGTGTGTGTGTGTGTGTGTGCGCGCGCACACACTCGCTCAGGCCGACATATGGTCAGTGAGTGTCACAGTAGTGCAAGTCAGCCTCAGAACTCACATTCATCCAGACGTGTGTGTGTGTGTGTGTGTGTGTGTGTGTGTGTGTGTGTGTGTGTGTGTGTGTGTGTGTGTGTGTGTGTGTGTGCGTGCGTGCGTGCGTGCGTGCGTGCGTGCGTGCGTGCGTTTGAATGCATGTAAGTCGATGCATAAACTGTATGACTTTAGACTTTAGGGGGTACTACAAGTGTTATTTGTGTGTGTGTTATTATTACATTACATTACCTGGGTCATTACCTGGGTCATCATTACCTGGGTTATTAATTACCTGGGTCCGAGTCATGAGTCCTGAAAATATGTCCAGGACTTGGACTCGAGTCGAGTCTGACTCAGACTTGACCACAACACTGGTGTCTGTATACATTACAAGTATGAACAGCTTTGTGTAGCTTTTCTTGTACCTGTATTTACCTGTGTCTTTGCATATGTGTGTGTGTGTGCGTGCATGTGTGTGTGTGTGTGTGTGTGTGTGTGTGTGTGTGTGTGTGTGTGTGTGCGTGCGTGTGCGTGTGTGTGTGTGCGCGCGCACGTGTGTCCCTCCCCAGGCGGACATCTGGTCTCTGGGCATCACAGCCATCGAGCTGGCCAAGGGTGAGCCTCCCAACTCGGACATGCACCCGATGCGAGTGCTGTTCCACATCCCCAAGTCGCCCCCGCCCACGCTGACCGGGGACTTCTCCAAGAGCTTCAAAGAGTTCACCGAGTCCTGCCTCAACAAGGACCCAGCCTTCGTAAGACACACACACACACACACACACACACACACACACACACACACGCACAGTCTGCTTTAACAAGAACTCTGACTATGGAAGAAACAGAGACAGGCATTTTTTTTTTTAAAGATGTGACTTAGCGTAATGGAATTATCGCCTAGCTTTTTAGCTTGACGACCCTGTAAATTTGAGTTTATCAAATGGGGATTTGACAGGGTTTATCATGGGTGTTTTTATGTCTCCGCCGGCGGACTCAAGGATGAACTAATTACATTTTGGTTGCCAGCCTTCTCTCCCTTCCGTCCGAGGAGTCTGGCGCCGCAGGTCTCCATAACTGGGATAAACCCTCCCCTGCTCTACTCTGCTCTCCCATTGGAGCGGCTGTTTCGGTGGCAGCCGGATGTCCGCTCCCGGCTTATTACAACTCTTGTCATTGGCTCCGACCATGTCAATCAGAGCGGCTTCCGCTCCCTCCTCCCTGTGTGTCGCTGTAGATAGTGCCCTACTGCCTCAGTGAAAACAACAACGCTAACTAGCTAGCAAACTAACGGCAGAAACCTACACGCTAGCTCGTTGCTACACGCTGAAAAAGGCAAGTTTGGATTGTTGGAAACTATTTTCCAAGGGCACTGCCGCTAAGCGCCGCCCATCGCAATCCCACTATGGAGACCTGCGGCGCCAGACTCCTCAGACGGAAGGGAGAGGAGGCTGGCCAGCGAGACTAAGGTCACCGTGACCTCACGAACGCCATTTACAAGCTTGTTACCGTGATATCTCAAGAACGCCTTGACGGAATTTCTTCAGATTTGCCTCAAACGTCCACTTGGTCTCGAGGATTAATTTATTAGATTTTGGTGGTGAAAGTTCAAGGTTACTGTGACATCACGACTGCTCGTTTCATGCTTGTTAACGTGATATCTCAGGAACGCCTTGATGGAATTACATCTAATTCGCCTCAAACGTCCACTTGGACTCAAGGATGAACTGATTACATTTTGGTGGTCAAAGGTCAAAGTCACTGTGACCTCATGATTGCCATTTTCAGGCTCGGTAACACCATATATCAGTAACACCTTGATGGAATTTCTTCACATTTGGCTCAAACATCAAAGTCTGGACACACATGGATGTCGACTGCTCACTTGTTGGCGGAGGCGTATATCCGTGGTTCTAGTTTATCTTGCATAAAGTATCTTGTGTAGTGCAGCTTTAAAAACACAAGGAAACTGTATTTTGATGGTCTTTTGCTTCCGTAATTCGACATGTTTCCTGTTGAAACAGGATGCTTTGGTGGGCCTGTTTAAAGGGATAGTTTGGTTTCTGTAGCCAGGTGGTGCAGCAGCCTTAAGCTTGAATTATCCTCACCCTGCCGTGAAGGGCGCGTGGGTGGAGCGCGGGCCGGGCGCGTCAAATGACGTAAATTTGTTGGGCGTGGTTATTCGCTAGCTCCGTCGTGGCGCTCGCCTTGTGCATGATTTTTTTTCTAACAGGGCGAGCAACGCACGGTTTCTCTCCAAACATGGCCGCTTTCAAGCCACTGAGCCCTGAACACTGAGCTGTGTTTTCCCCACATTTCTTGACCCATGTGGTAGGCTATAAACTTTGATTTGCAACTGTTAATTTTTAGTCATTTCACCAAGTAAATGTGTTGTGTTGAGAGCATTATTGAGAGAGATTAAAAGCATCACAGAGTAGGCAATCAGGGCTGAGAAGTAAAACGGCTTTCAGTAAAAACAAGTTTGGTGATTCCTTTATGTGCTGATGTGGGGTCGTTTGAGAGTGAAAGCGCACTCAGTACTGCACATAATAGCGTTTCATTGCGACTTTTCCACGGGCTGTTCTCACTATTACCATTGTACAATACATGCTGATCACTTTCTGAGTATAATGGCATCAACCCCAGCGCGGGGTCTGCACGGAGACTCGCGGGGCCCCACCCCCAACGAGCTTGGTTGAGTATAATTCATCCTTTACTACAGTCAAGATTTCAGCTAAAAACAGTAAATGACATCTTTTCAAGTCAGCTTGGCATCTCAGGGCTTCTGGAGACTTGGATTACGCCAGGTGAGCAGTATGGATGTATTTTATGTCTTTTTTCAGTTTTTTGTTATTTTGTTTTGAGGTTGTTGTTTTTTTACATTTTTTGGTCATGGCCCCCTTCAAACTCAGCAGACAGCTCACTGTGCCTGTCACAGCTGGAGTGCAGTTCTCCTCTTGGTGCGCGATGCTTACCCAGGACGCTTAATATGCGAGTACCTGATAGGACCCCACTTCAAACAAACCGAACTATCCCTTTAAAGGTTAAAAATAATGTTTTTTTTCTGCTAAATCTTTAACTTCAAATTTGGGATTCTTCAAAATGAATAAATTCCAGCCACCAGGACGTAACCATGGCATCTTAGGAAAAGGCAAAAAAAAAAATCGGTCTTATTTTTTCCATCAAAGATTTTTTTTTTGTCCGTTGAAAGTTGAGAGAGAGAGAGAAGCACACAAATCTGCTAACCTTTTTGGCATTTATTCTTAAATAGGTGTATGTTATTAATATGGATAATTAACTAACAGCTGCACAAGTCATTGTCACTTCATTCTTTTTTTCATGCTTTCCTCTCCAGAGTAGAGGACTGTTTTGTTTGGATCTGTTGCGTCTTGCTGCCCCCTGGTGGAGCAACTCCTAGAAACTATTTTGAGTGTTTCTCCATCAACTCTTTTTCAATTATGTCCGTCTCCCATATAATAATAATAATAATAATAATAATTGATTGGATTTATATAGCGCCTTTCTAGATACTCAATGCGCTTCACATATCAAGGGAGGGAGGGGAGGGAACTCAACTCATCCACCACCGATGCGTATATAGAAACACGATAAATATTTTAGTAAAGTTCATAGTTAAATACTGGAAGAATAGTCTCTCTCTCTTTCCCTCCATCCAGAGACCTACAGCCAAGGAGTTGCTCAAACCCAAGTTCATCTCTCTCTCTCTCTCTCTTTTTCCCTCTCTCTCTCTCTCTCTCTCTCTCCATCCAGAGGCCTACAGCCAAGGAGTTGCTCAAACACAAGTTCATAGTGAAACACTGTAAGAAGACGTCCTACCTCAGCGAGCTGATCGACAGGTACAGGAGGTGGAAGGAGGAGGGGCACAGCGACAGCAGCTCCGACGACTCTGACAGGTAAGGAGTGTGTGTGTGTGTGTGTGTGTGTGTGTGTGTGTGTGTGTGTGTGTGTGTGTGTGTGTGTGTGTGTGTGTGTGTGTGTGTGTGTGTGTGTGTGTGTGTGTGTGTGTGTGTGTGTGTGTGTGTATGTTAGAGTCAGAATCTTCTTGTTTTTGACAGAATTTGTTTCAGGCTTGAGTTGAGAATTACAGTGTATGTTTTGTTTTGCCATGCCAACTTTGTGTGTGTGTGTGTGTGTGTGTGTGTGTGTGTGTGTCCGCGTGTCCGCGCGCGCAGTGAGTCCAGTAATAAGGAGAACAGCCAGTCTCCAGAATGGTCCTTCACCACTGTCCGCAAGAAGAAGACGGACGGGAGGAAGGTCCTGAATGGAACGGTCAGTACTGTGTGTGTGTGTGTGTGTGTGTGTGTGTGTGTGTGTGTGTGTGTGTGTGTGTGTGCGTGCGTGCGCGCGCGTGCGCGTGCATGCGTAAATCCTAAAAGATGTAAATTCCAACGCAGTCTCACAGCAAATAGAGCGCCGCAGAGGTGAGTCCTAAAACCCAGAAGTTAGCAAAACTCAGATCTACTGTAATAGCTCCAAAATACATGTTGTGCTTCGGGTACTCACCACGAGATGAAATATGAATCCATAGTTACGTGAAACATCATTCTCTGAGTAAATCCCTGCACCGAGTTACTTCCTTGTTTGCCTCTGTAAAGAGCGCTTCCGCTGGACACAGCGCATGCGCTATATGTCACGCATGTTTAGAAAGTGATTCCGGTGATGTATTTATCTTACAGAAAGATAATGTCTCCGCATTTGGATGAATATTTCATCTGGTGGTGAGTACGCGAAGCACAACATGTATTTTGGCGCTATTAGATCTGTGTTTTTGGTTATTTTGAACGGGTGTACCATTGGCATCCATTCTAAGGCGATGCTTACTAACTTCACGACTATAGCTCACTGTATACTGCTCGGACAGTGACGGTAAAGGCATGGTGTACCTTGTAAATAAGCGAAACTCCCGAAAAAGTATCCCTTTAACAAAGGTTTATGAGTCTGAGACATTTGTGTTCAGTAAGATAGTCTTCACAAATGTATGTCTTTTGAAGCGTTTTCTGGTGATCGTGATTTTTGGCGATCACATTTACGATCAGTAAGCAAACGTCTTATAGATAACTCCATATGCAATTAGTAGCCCATAATGCACTTGCCAAGTACATTATGCTCATGCCAAGTTTTTTATTTTATTTTTTAGGCAGATATCTATTCTGGAACAAAACTATATCTGGGCGGCTGTGGCTCAGGAGGTAGAGCGGGTCGTCCACTAATCAGAAGGTTGGTGGTTCGATCCCCGGCTCCTCCAGTCCGCATGTCGAAGTGTCCTTGGGCAAGACACTGAACCCCAAATTGCTCCCGATGGCTGTGCTAGCACCTTCGGTGTGTGAATGGGTGAATGTAGGCACATTGTAAAGCGCTTTGGATAAAGGCGCTATATAAATGCAGTCCATTTACCATTTACCATCTATATATATAACTATGTATATATACTATGTAGTATAACTACCGGTATGTGTCTATATTGCATTGAGACCTGCTGTTTTGGCAAATAGAACCGCATTACATAGGGATGCTATTATATATATTTTATATATCGGCAATCATATCTGTATCGGCCGAAGTTAGTGATTTTTTTAACATATTGCCATCGGTCCGATGTTGCAATGTTATTATCGGGATATCGGTATCAGCCAAGATTTTCACATTGAGAGGAAACAATATGGTAAATCTATGATTTTTCAAAATGTTTTGGAAATAAAGAAATGTGTTACTTTTTCAAATTCACGGTGTTTACATTGGTTTTTCAGTATGTATAAAATTTGATTATGAGATTAAAAAATATATACAGATCATATCGACATCGGTAAATATCGGTTATCGGCCATAACAGCAATGTTAATATTGGTTATTGGTATCGGCCAAAATTTTCATATCGGTGCATCCCTAGCATTAAATGTCATCCCCTGCTCACCCCGTCTTCCTCCTCTCTCCTCCTCCCCCTCTCTCTCTCCTCAGCTGACTACAGTCATCTCTCCTGTCTTCACTGAGGTTAGCATAACACACACTTTAAATAAAAAACAAACAAACAATGGTAAAACTTTACATTACAGCTTGGTAACAACATGGTCATAGGGGGTAATAGTGGGATATTAAAGAGTAAAGAGTAATAATTACGGTAGGTAATAACCAGGTAATAGCTTGGTTTTTACACTGGGTATATCTGAGTAACTGAAATTTATGTAATAGGCTAACCGTGCCAGAAACAAATGGATTTAATTTCATGGTAATGTTAGATGATCAAACATCTAGAGATGTAGGGTTTACCTGGAAACACTTCCCAGCTAGCAATCTGCTGCCCCCATAGCGGCGAGCCAGTGTTAATAGCAAGCTATTACCTGGTTATGAAGTAAGCGGTGCAAGTTTCTCAGGTCTGATCCGTGCGTGCGTCCGTGTTTCACCGGTTTGGAGCCGCGGCGCCTTGTCTCCACTCTCACTTCCTTGTGGGCAGGGGCCTAGGCGAAATCTCGTGCTCACATCTCGGTGCACACATCTCATCCTCGAACAGACATGTCACTTATAGAAATGGCTGCACCACTTAAATACAATATATATATATATATATATATATATATATACGCATACGCAGATAAAAACACACTCTGTTTTGTATCCTTTTCTGTAGTTGAAGCAGCCGTATAAGGACCACTCTGAGCAGCGATCGGCTATCGAGGAGCTGGAGCGCAACATCCGATTGGCCGAGGAGGTTTGCCCGGGAATCACAGACAGGATGGTCACACACATCATCGCCAGGTTTCAGAAGTATGTTGATCCTCTCCTGTAGAAGTAAAATAAAATAATACAATTATTATAAAAATGTGCTACCTACTTCATAACTAACATTCAAATAGGCTATGCAAACAGTGCAGATATGTGCTCAGCATAAGTGGTATACAAAGAAACAAGAATATGGATTTAAATAAACACATAAATGTAATAATAATAATGTACCCCCCAAAATAGAGTTGGGATGAATAAATTATGAATAAATAAACATATTTGCTACTTTGACTATGATGCAGCTGCCTCTGTCTGTCTCAAAGACAACGTCTCGCCCACAGCACTAACTGATACTGTAAATACACGGATAAAAACACCCTGTTTTCTATCCTCTAAGCAGCCATATAATTACCACTCTATTTTTAAATGAGACAATGTCTTTCTTCGCCAAATGTTTGTTTACCAAGTCTCTCTCTCTCTCTCTCTCTCTCTCAGATTCTCGACCAACTGAAGAAGGGCCGGATGAGTAAGGGAAACATAAAAAGAGAGACTGTGTCCTCGTACAGTGACGCTGCTGGATGATGAGAAATAGAGGAGTCTTGCTGTGCAATATCTCCTCAACACATCCACACACACACTACATGGATATATATATATACTGTATATATATATGTACATGTACATATATATACAGTATATATATATATATACTGTATATATACTGTATATACTGTATGTACACATATATATATATGTACATGTACATATATATATATATGTACATATGTATATATATATATATATATATACATATGTATATATATTTGCATATATATATATATATATATATATGTACATATGTATATATGTACTGCTGTTCAGTGAAGATCTGCTTTCTCCCCTGGTTGTGTTTGGCAGGACCTGCAAATAACTTTATTTCTTTATTTTCTAATTAACAGCTTTGCATTTTATTTTCTAAGCACTATAAGTATCCTTATTGGAAAAAGACATTCGCAAAAAAAAGGGGTTAGAGGATTCAATCTGTTAAATCTTCATTTTGTCAACCAAGGATGTAAATTACCTCCTCCCTCCTATATATACTGTATTTATATATATATATATATATACAGTATATATATATATATAGGTCCCTGTGCATATATATACACAGTATATATATATATATATATACGTACTGTATATGGAGCAAATTATGCTATTTGTTTTTTTAAAGGAGAGGAGGTAATTTACATCCTTGGTTGACAAAATGAAGATTTTTTTTTTATTGTTTTATTATTTTTTCCTGATTTCCCCCCATTTTCTCCCCAATTGTACTTGGCCAATTTCCCCCTGCTGCCCGGGTCGCTGCTCCAACCCCTCTGCCGATCTGGGGAGAGCCGTAGACTAGCACCGTGCTTCCTCTGACACAAGCGGCTGGCACAGTTGCCAGCCGCTTCTTTTCACCTGACAGCAGGGAGCTTCACCGGTAGGACGTAGCGTGTGGGAGGATCACGCTATTCCCACCAGTTCCCTTCCGCCCCGACCGACCGGAGGATGCCCTAGTTCAGCGCCTCAGGACGCGTACACTTTTGGCAACCCAGTTGAGATGAGACCACGCCCCAAACTCATTTGATTGGTCGCCCCAACTACACCTTGCCACCTTTCTCAAGCAAGCCACTCCTCCGAACTCATCCGCCGAAGCGAGGCGCACACACACACCGTTTCCCCGCCATACGCATCAGTGTCCCCCGCCACCACTGATAACCCATAAACAGCAGAGGTGACTCCGCTGCACCCCGAACGCCTCTCTTTACAGCCAGGCAGGCACCGGTCAAAGAGAACTCTTTCCCCGAAGTCGAGTGTGTTCCCCATTTCCCCCCGTTTCTCCTTCCCCTGGAGATGTGTGGCTCGGAGAACTAGGAGGGCAGCACATCCCGGCTTCGTTATGCAACAGGGAAAACACACTCGACTTCGGGGCAAAGAGTTATCTTTGACCGGTGCCTGCCTGGTTGTCAGGGGTGGCTGCGGGCAGCGTTGCCTATGAGGGGGCGACCAATCAAATGAGTTTGGGGCGTGGTTTCATCTAAACTAGGTTGCCAAAAGTATACACGCGACCAGGACACATACCCTTAATTCGGCTTCCCACCCGCAGACACGGCCAATCGTGCCTGTATGGACGCCCGACCAAGCCGGAGGTAACACGGGGGCGCGAACCTGCGACCCACGTGTTGGTAGGCAGGGCATCTACCGCTGCACTACCCGGACGCCCGCTCCAGATTCTTTTGCCATCAATCATTTTCCAAAATGTGGCATCACTTTTTGGAAATATCTGGTTTTTCAATGGAAATGTTGAACAAAAGGTGTTAGGAGCTTCTCCCCCTGCAGCAGTGACTTCTTGTGTCATGCCTTGCCTTGTAGATGTCGATACTGTTCAGTAGCACTTGACACAGATGAATCTATATGCCAATATTACATACATTGTTATTGTTGTTTCAGTAAAGCTTTTCAATTACAGCTCCCTGATGGTATCCAGTCGTTCTCAAACGCCAGTTGCTACTATCTATCTATTTTATAAAGGTTAAAGGTCATGACGGCAACAAAAATTATCAAAAATGATCGATGATCGAAGCATCGATAATTCTAGATGAAAGCTCAATTCAGTTTTCTCATCTTCAGCAGTAGTTATTTCTCTTTGGCGGTTGCAGCAGATCCAAGTGTCGAATATTTTGTTAAAATAAATGCTAATAGTGCAGGATTCCGGTGGTCGCCATGGATACGGAAGTCATTTGACCATTCATTGGTTACAAGGCTCCACCGTGGCTGCATCCGCAAAACAACGAGGCACGCTGGGTAGATACGAGCGCCACCAGTTGAGGGGGCGAGCCGGGCGAGCGCTAGCAAGGAGCGCGCGACATTTCCAGTTGAAATAAGAATTCGTCAAACTTTTTCAAACCTTTCCGAGTTTTTCCGGGAAGCGAAGCAACCAGATGACGACTTCCGCTCGCTCTTGCAAAAGGATGTGTAATCTGTAATGTGTGTCCAAGTTTGGAGAAACACAGTCGTGATCGTTGGAAGAGTAACGCAAATCTCGTGCTCTATTCAGCACGAAGGGAGCTGTAATCAAAGCTATTACTGATCTTTTGTACCAAAGACACTATAACGCTTGGTCATTGTATATTTTCATCTTTTTATATATCATAAGGGATATGAACATGTTTTTGTTTTTTTGAGGGGGGAGGGGGTTGTAAAATGAAAGATGTAAGATTTTATAGAAATGTACTCTTTTTGTAGGGGGATTTAGAGTTTTATGAATAAATATTTAAGTTTGATTCCGAAACTTGCGGTATTGATTACATTTGTGTCTTCTTTGGGAGATTGTGCTGAAAACGTGCTGTGTAAATAGTATGGCTACTTCAATGTATTTCATTGTCATTGTGATAAGGATACAACTGAGAAGCTTGTACTGTATGCAAATATCATCTGGCTTTCAGTTACCCATGCATCAGGATCAATAGATGCAACTTTTGTACAAATTGTATATAATGGGTAGTTTCTATCCAACAATCTGAATGGAGAGATTGATGGATTGATTGATTGAATTTATTTGACAAATTAAAAATACAACACAACAAGCATAAAATGATGTATCACAATATCACAATAAAGTCGTAAGACTTATTTATTCCATTGCGGTTCTAAAGTCTCGGCTGCGAGGCAGACAGATAAGGGAGTGCTGCTATCAATATTCCATTTTATGATAATACACATAAAAAAAACATCAATATTGTACGTGGGGGAAAAAAAGTAAAAAAAACAGTCAAAGAAAGGTTTTTCACTGTACTACTGTAGCTTACTCGGCATTAATTTGTTAGAGGGTTTTTAAAACTATTCAGAGAACTAGCAGATTTAATTTCATTAGGGATTTTGTTCCACTCCTCCCCCGTGTAGAGGAATGTACTTCTCCACACTTTGCTTTTTAGTTTGGGTTGTTTCAAGTTCGCTACACTAGCCCTCGTGTTCAGGGCATCAGTGTACCGAACAAACTGAAAATACTAATACTTTGGACAAAGATTATGTCAAATTTTATAGACCATGATAAGTTTTAACTGTTGAACTCTACCTTCAACGGGGAGCCAATTCAACTCTTTAAAATGGTTTGGGCTAATGTGCGTTCTTTGACCGAGGTTAAGGATAACCCTCATTAGTTTGTTTTGAGCTTTTAGTTATGCCACTGTACCAGGATTATGCAGGTGTCATAGTGACATAATGAACGTTTTGAATTGGGCTTTTGCTTAATTTTCTTTTCTGGATATTATTTTTTAATAAGTGTTTGGAATGCACGTTTATACCGATAGGATTGAATCGCCTCGTCTAATCTGTGACTCCTGCCTCCATTCGACTCTGTTAAACAGATCAGTGCATCTATTCAGAAGTGACAGGGCTGATGGGTGTCCATAGGAGACGTTTTTAGATGACAATATTCAGTTTAACTCAAAGATAATATATGATAGGCACTGCAATTATTAGGCTAAAGCTAATATTTATAGTTAAACAATAGAAAGCTACATTCCCTGCTGATTTTGATCATAACTTAATATTGATTTCAACAACTCCCTTTTTGACTGCTTATTTTCCCAGCTTATCTCGTTTCCTGGGATATCTGAATGTGCTGGGATGAATATATTGTTTACCTTGCCTCACCATTCTGAGTTGATAACATTTCATACAGCAGATCCTGATCATTTCTGCCTGCACCTGCCACGACAACTTCCAAACTTTTGAGTGGTAGCCTACATTTAGTGTTAGTAAACGGGTCAAAAGATATGAAACAAGGCTAGGTCGGAACCTAGCACATACCTAGCAATAAAGCGTTCACGAGCATCTGCACGCAAATTGGACTGGACAAAGCCAGGTAGAGGGCCCGCTTGCGCTGGCCAACAATATGCACCAGTGGCGGCTTGTGTACTTTTGTCCCGGGGGCGGTCTATACAAAAAAGGTCTGGGCGATAAAGATGAAATCGCTAGTATGATAATCATAAGGATTTTTCTCAACATCGTCTAGACTCAAAGTCGGAGACTGTGGGCCTCCCCCCAGACAAAGCTTGGAAAAAGTTGTTGTTGATGTTATTTGATCCCATAGACACTCAACAAAGGATAGCCTGATTTATTTCTGTTTGACATACTTCAGACTACACCAAATACATACAAATGTCTGTCTGAATGCATTTATTAGTTTATGACTCTGGGAAAGCGGGGGGGAACTGTGAAATTCCCCATTCTGAACTATCTCTTTAACCAAATCACACATATTAAGGCTATTCTATGTGATCTCCCTTTGATCTCCTTTTAATGTAATATTCCACTTCCATCCACTGCGCCTCCCCTGAAACTGCTTGGAGCCCCCTTGGGGAGGCCCGCCTCCCACTTTGAAAACCTCTGCTCTAAACGCTACTCAACATGAATCAATATGCCTGGACCATAATATTGAAATCAGTATAGCATGACAATCAAGGATTTTTCTTAACATCCTCTACTACATGTTGAATCCTCTCTACAGTAATACTAGTACAAGAAATCAATTTATCAACTATATTGGAGTTTCTTCCAGATCAATAGTATTGGGTGTAAATGCAACAAAGCACAATTAATTCATAATAGTGTAAATTAAAACACAAATAATTCTGACCCTCATGCCCACAATATAAATGCATACCCCAAAGTGCCCTGGATATGTTTAGTGACCAGGTATTATTTTCCCTCTGGGTCTTAAATATTGTGTGTATGGAGACATTTACTGGGATTATAGCAACTTCAGTCCTGCCTATACCTATAGCTGTACCTTTTTCACTGTTACACCTGTAACACTGGAACATATAATTCAGTCTTGTATTACCCCATTCCTTCAATAAAAGACAATTTTTCATCCTATGTGTTGGGTGTCCCAGGTTTCCACAGGCAGGCTATTCATAGCTTTCAAGGGGCGTTACGTAAGTACAAGGAACGCCCATTCTGGCGGTCAAAACTCAAAACAACAATGGCGCTGAACACTGACCAGACGCAGCTCCAGCAAAAAGCGGTCTTTTTTCCACCAGTTTCCAGTCAGGAATATTTAGACCATCTATCAAGCGTTGAAAAAGAACGATATCTAAACAAACTGCACGTTTTGGGCACTTCAAACAAACCGAACTATCGTTAACGTTACTGTCCAACACATGGCAGTTCGGAGAAATTGTTTCACAACAAAACTAAGAAGGACCTCAACAGTTTTTTACAGTTTAAAAAACAGAGAAATGAGGTCAAACAAATGGTCACCAAGGCTAAAAAAAATTACTTTAGTGAGAAAATATTGGAGCACAGGAAGGAGCCAAAGAAGCTCTGGAAATGCCTAAAAGAAATCGGTTACAGCACCAAAACTAAAACCAGTGGCAGTAACATCAGCCTAGAAGTGAATGGTCAAATAACTTCCAATAAAAAGGAAGTAGCTGAACATCTTAACATCCACTTCTCCTCTGTTGCTAAACAGCTAGTTGACAAGCTTCCATTACCTTCAGGGGCCTATGGTGAGAAACATCTGACTGGTTTCTATGGGCAGCTGGGCATTGAACCAGGCTCGTTGGCATTCTCCAGAGTTTCTGAAGCTGAGGTAGGTAAACAACTTAAAAATTTGAAGCCTACGAAAGGCACAGGTCTTGATCTGATGCCGGCTAGGTTCCTCAATGATGCTGCGGAGGTGATAACTCCCTTCATCACCCACATCATGAACCTATCCATCACGTCAGGAACTGTACCAGTGGGTTTTAAAAAAGCCAGAGTGATTCCTCTTTTTAAAAAAGGGTGTAAAAGGGACCCAAACAACTACAGGCCTGTATCGATTTTATGTTCTCTGTCTAAAGTCTTGGAAAATCTAGTGTTAAAACAAATCAATGACTTTATTACAGAGAAACAGATTTTATATGAGTGGCAGTCAGGTTTTAGGAAATCCCATTCTACTGAAACATGCCTGATGTACCTCACTGATTTAATTAGGAGGGAAGTTGATGCAGGCAAGTTTTGTGGTCTAGTGTTGCTTGATCTTCAAAAAGCGTTTGATACTGTAGACCACGGCATTTTAATTCTTAAACTCAGAGCAATGGGTTTTAGCGTTTTAGCATTACGTTGGATCGAATCATATCTTACCCACCGTCTTCAAAGGGTGGACATTAACGGAACGCTTTCTGAAGTTCAAGAAATGGGGTGGGGGGTGCCGCAGGGGAGTATCCTCGGACCCCTGCTTTTTCTTTTATATATTAATGATTTTAGAGCGGCGACCTCACCTGCCTGTAATTTGTTTCTCTATGCTGATGACTCTGTTTTAATGGTGTCGCACCAGGATAAATCTGCTGTAGAGAAAACTTTAAGTGCAGAGCTAGAGAGTGTTTGTGACTGGCTGTCCGACAACAGATTGTCTCTTCACTTAGGTAAGACAGAGGCCATTGTATTCGGCTCTAAAATTAAATTGTCTAAATCGCCCGGTCTCGTCATCAAGATTGGTGACATTCAAATTAATGCCAAAGATAAGGTAAGCTACCTTGGCTGCATTTTAGACAAATGCCTATCAGGTGAGTATATGGCTCTGAAAGTCCTTGGCAAAATTAACATGCATGTCAGGTTTCTGGCCAGGAAAGCTGCCTTTCTCACCAGTCCAGTCCTTCACTCTTTGGCTTCTGCACTTGTTCAGAGTCATTTTGACTATGCTGCCATCTGCTGGTATACTGGTCTCTCTCAGAAACTCAAAAACAAATTACAAACGGCTCAAAACAATTTGATTCGAGTCATTCTTAAAGTCCATCCACGTACCCACCTGGACCAAGCTCACTTTGACAGTCTTAATTGGCTGACAGTTGAGAAGCGCACTTTATACATCAAGCTGCTGTTCACTTTTAAGATTGTTAAGAATTTTGTTCCTATGTATCTTAAAAGCTACTTTTCTTGTGTGAGTGAGCGTCACCAGTATTCTACGAGAGGCAGTTCTACTGATTTCATCCCTATCAGATTTAGGACCCTGATGGGGAGGAACTCGTTCAAATATAATGCAGCGACTCAATGGAACTATGGAGTCCCGGATCTGCCGTATCAACAAATAAATGAATAAATGTATAAATGAGCAGATAAATACATATATATGTATCATAAATATATGTAGAAATAAATGTAGATGACATAAATGTATATATATGTGTATTTTCCTATTTTTGTACGTTTTATATATTTATTTAATGATTTATTTGTGTATTTATACATTTATTTATACATTTATACATTTATTTATACATTTATACATTTATTTATACATTTATACATTTATACATTTATTTATACATTTATACATTTATTTATACATTTATTTATACATTTATACATTTATTTATGGCATTTATTTATGTGTGTTTTATTTTATTTCTGTCTGTTTTATTTACCTCCCATTTATTTCTGTGCCTTGTATTTAGTGATGTCTCCTTTGTATTTAGTGATGCGTCCTTGCTTCCTTTCCTTTTCTGTATGCATTTCTGCCTACTCAATGCAAATTAGGGGGGCGGCCCGTGCATTTATGCCTGCTGCTCAATGCAGATTAGGGGGCTGGCCATCATGGGCTCAAGTCTTTGCCTATTGGCTCGAATGCACATTGTCCTATCTGCTCCAAACTTGTCATGCATGATAAGTGTCCATGCCTGAAGATATCTGCACATCAATATCCATTTACACTCATAGCGCCACCTACTGGCAACAGGAAATGACATGTTTTACACTTACATGAACTGCTCAGAGTGGGTTGAACACATCCACCTCGGATGTGGTCAGAAAATCCTTTACCACCCAATGCAGCTTCATTTTGACGATTATGAGTGCTCATTGACTGGCGTGGGCGTGGCGCCATGGCGAATGTTGATGTTTCGCCATCACACAGGAAGTTGGAGTAACTTCATTGTAGATTGTCCAATCTGCTCCAAACTTGTCATGCATGATAACTGTACATGCCTGAACACATCTAGATGTCAATATCCATTTATAGTCATAGCGCCCCCTACTGGCAACACAGAAAGTGCTTTGTAACTTGGCCCTACATGCTCACACGTGCACCAAACTTCACATGTTTGATGAGCATCCCAGCCTGAAGACATCTAGATGACCATTTCGAGTGATAGGCAGAGCACCCCCTACTGGCCACGCAGAAAGCGGTTTGTAACTCGGCCGTACATGGTCACACCCGCAACAAACTTCACATGTTTCATGAGCATCCCAGACTTCACACATGTACATGCCAATATAGCATTATAGGCAGAGCGCCTCCTACTGGCAACACATGAAGTTGATTGTAACTCAACTGAACGTTGTCCTATCTGCTCCAAACTTGTCGTGCATGATAAGTGTCCATGCCTGAAGATATCTGCAGATCAATATTCAGTGATAGTTACAGCGCCACCTACTGGCAAAAGGAAATGACACAAGTTTTACACGTACATGAACTGCTCATAGTGGGTTGACCACATCCACCTCAGATGTGGTCAGAAAAGCCTCAAGCTCTCGATTAACCTTCATTGTGAGGATTATGGGTAAGAAATTGATATGTCAATATCCATTTATAGTCATAGCACCCCCTACTGCCAACACATAAATCATTTTGTAACTCGGCAGTACATGGTCCCCCGCGCACCAAAATACACATGTTTGATGACCATCCCAGCCTGAAGACATCTAGATGAACACTTTGAGTGATAGGCAGAGCGCCCCCTTCTGGCCACACAGGGAGTTGGAGTAACTCCATTGTAGATTGTCCAATCTGCTCCAAACTTGTCATGCATGATCAGTGTACATACCTGAAGACATCTAGATGTCAACATCCATTTATAGTCATAGCGCCCCCTACTGCCAACACAGACAGTGGTTTGTAACCCGGCCCTACATGCTCACACGCGCACCAAACGTCACATGTTTGATGAACATCCCAGCCTGAAGACATCTATAGGACCATTTGGAGTTAGTGGCAGAGCGCCCCCTACTGACCACACAGGAAGTTAGAATAACTCCATTGTAGATTGTCCAATCTGCTCCAAACTTGTCATGCATGATAAGTGTCCATGCCTCAAGCCATCTATATGTCAATATCCATTTATAGTCATAGCGCCCCCTACTGGCAACAAAGAAAGTGGTTTGTAACTTGGCCCTACATGCTCACACGCGCACCAAACGTCACATGTTTGATGAGCATCCCAGCCTGAAGACATCTATAGGACCATTTGGAGTTAGAGGTAGAGCGCCCCCTACTGGCCACAGAGGAAGTTAGAGTAACTCCATTGTAGATTGTCCAATCTGCTCCAAACTTGTCATGCATGCTAAGTGTCCATGCCTCAAACCATCTATATGTCAATATCCATTTATAGTCATAGTGCCCCCTACTGGCAACAAAGAAAGTGGTTTGTAACTTGGCCCTACATGCTCACACGTGCACCAACTTCACATGTTTGATGAGCATCCCAGCCTGAAGACATCTAGATGACCATTTGGAGTTAGAGGCAGAGCGCCCCCTACTGGCCACACAGGAAGTTGGAGTAACTTTATTGTAGATTGTCCAATCTGCTCCAAACGTGTCATGCATGATAAGTGTCCATGCCTGTACACATCTATATGTCAATATCCATTTATAGTCATAGCGCCCCCTACTGGCAACACAGAAAGTGGTTTGTAACTTGCCCCTACATGCTCACACGCGCACCAAACTTCACATGTTTGATGACCATCCCAGCCTGAATACATCTAGATGACAATTTGGAGTGATAGGCAGAGCGCCCCCTACTGGCCACACAGAAAGCGGTTTGTAACTCGGCCGTACGTAGTCACACCCGCAACAAACTTCACATGTTTGATGACCATCCCAGACTTCACACATGTACATGCCAATAGAGCATTATAGGCAGAGCGCCCCCTATTGGCAACAGGAAATGACATCTTTTACACTTACATAAACTGCTCATTGTCCCAGCCTGAAGACATCTATATGTCAATATCCATTTATAGTCATAGCGCCCCCTACTGCCAACACAGACAGTGGTTTGTAACTCGGCCCTACACGGTCCCACGCGCCCCAAAATTCACATGTTTGATGACCATCCCAGCCTGAACACATCTACATGACCATGTGGAGTGATAGGCAGAGTGCCCCCTAGTTGCCAGTAGGGGGCGCTATGACTCTTAATGGATATTGACATATAGATGTCTTCAGGCTGGGACACGTATGAAGCACGTGCAGTTTGGCAGAGATTGGACAATCTCCAATAGAGTTACTCCAACTTCCTGTGTGACGGCGAAACATCAACGTTCGCCATGGCGCCACGCCCACGCCGGTCAATGAGCACTCATAATCATCACAATGAAGCTGCATTGGGTGGTAAAGGATTTTCTGACCACATTCGAGGTGGATGTGTTCAACCCACTCTGAGCAGTTCATGTAAGTGAAAAAACATGTAATTTCCTGTTGCCAGTAGGTGGCGCTATGACTGTAAATGGTTATTGACATATAGATGTCTTCAGGCATGGACAGTTATCATGCATGACAAGTTTGGAGCAGATAGGACAATGTGCATTCGAGTGACAGCGACTTCGTGTGTCATGGCGAGACATCGATCTTCGCCGCGTAGCCATGCCCACGCCGTCCATGGTAAATGCAAACTTTTAATAGCTTTTCATCATTGGGGTCTCTTCTATCTGCTGTGCAAGTTTGAGGGTGATCTGATGAACCCCTTAGGAGGAGTTCGTTAAAGTCTGACCCCTGGAAATGGGTGAAATGTCTGAAATATTGCACAGTAAATTCAAAATGGCTGACTTCCGGTTGGGTGTGGATCCTGGCACCAAGAGACTTTTCCCTTAGTCTGGCCATTATACATGTGCCCTGCATTTTTCGTAGCTGTAGGGGAAACTTAGCGCGAGGGCTATTCCGTTTATAGATTGTAGGAGGCGCTATGGAGGCATTTAGCCACGCCCCTGGCCAAAAACCTTGACGGATGTGCAAAGTTTGGCCACATTTTGTGCATGTTTAGGCCCTCGAAAATGCGCGCAAAGTGTAAGTATAATAAGAATATAGCCGCAAGCGGCGTGCGGGGTCCAAGCATCCGGTGACATGGGGGATATATGAGACATAATAAACAAAAAATAAGGCACATTTATTCAGAGTTGGTATGTGCACAAGTAAACAAAGTTTGGTTGAGATCCGGTGACCTCACGGTTTCCAAGCAGTAGTAGTAGTAGCCTAGTAGTAGCAGTAGTAGGAATAGTAGTGTTGGTAGTAGTGGGACTGGTAGCAGTAGTAGCAGCAGTAGTTGTAATTGACCAGTTAATGAGTTGTGGGCAATTTAGTGTCGGGGTGTGTTTCATTAAAAGATTTATGATTTCAAAACTGTGTGATTTGGCCAAACGGTCTAGGAGGAGTTCACAAAAGTAGGTTTTTGATCAAATTCAAAATGGCGGAAAATCTAGGCACACGTAAATGGGCGCGGCCTATATAGATAGATGCATATTGATCCAAGGAATCCCTTAGAAGTGAAATTTTGAGTATAGGACACACGGTTCAGAAGATATGGAGCATAACGCGAAATGGTCTGTTATAGTGCCACCATCTGGCCGGTATTGGTCATTTTTTGTTTCTGAGTAGTGAGGCACATTTCCAATCTATGTGCCCAGTCTGGCTATGCTGAGCATTACAGTTTCTGCTGTTGTTACGGCCTTCAAAGTATGTCAACAAATGGCTCAACAGAAGACCAAAACATATTAAGGACGCCAGACAAGGTTGCAAATTTGTAAATAATATTTATTTAAATAAACCCAAAAATATTCAAAGTCACAAATAATAGGCTACAAACCAAACAGACTGGAGATCCGGCCAAACTCAACAAAAGGGCCTGGGCCAACCCCTTTGGGTCATTGAAGCCAGTATAAACCTATAAAACAGAAAAGTTAAACTATAACTAAACCGAAAACAGGACTACCGGGGACTCCAGCCTAAACTAAAATAACAAAGGAAAGTTACCACTGGAGAGGAGAGATTCCTCTCCAGGAGCTGCTGTGGGCTGTGTGGGTCAGAGAGAGATCTGCCTGCTCTCTACTCCAGCCTCCATTTAACCTTAACCAGGGCTGATCAACTCCAGGTGTTCCTGCTCAGGTGATTAGAGCAGAAACCCCAGAGGGAGGGGGAGAGAGAGAGAGTAGATGAGATCAGAGAGAGAGAAGAAGAGGAGGAGGAGGGTGGCTGGTCACATAACAGCTGTACATACAGTTTTACCGGAGAAGAATAAAAAAAATAAAAAAATAATCAGAACAGATACAATAGGGATCCACACACTTTGTGCTTGGACCCCTAATAATCGGAACAATTACAATAGGGATCCATGCACTTCGTGCTTGACCCCTAATAATAATCCTTTGGAATACAATAGGGCCTTTGCCAACCGACCATGCCGGTGCTCGGGCCCTAATTAAAGCTGCAGGCAGCGTCGTCGGCCCTCGCACCCGCCGTGCGTCGGGGTTCGGAGCAGATAGGACAACGTTCAGTCGAGTTACAATCAACTCCCTGTGTTGCCGATAGGGGGCGCTCTGCCTATAATGCAACAGAACTCTATTCTTGTCCAAACTGATGAGATGGCTCCACTTCATGCATGGAAGACTAGTTGAGCATTGACTAGCCTATCAAACTATCATGACATCAGCGTTTGTTAACGAGTTGCTAAAAATACATAATGGGCGATAACTGCCCGTTTGCACATAACGTTAACGCTAATTAATTAAACATTAACGCTAGCGTTGCAGATCAGTGTTTAATGCTCACTGCTGCAACAGAACGTCATTCTTGTCAAATCTGACGAGACAGCTCCACTTCATGCATTCACTGACTAGCCAATCAATATAAATGAATCGCATTTACATTCAACAAACTATCATGACATCAGCGTTTGTTAACGAGTTGCTAAAAATACACAATGCCAGCTTGCGCATAACGTTACGGCGGCAATTAATTAAACGATCTGCTAGCTACAACTCACAGCCAGATGCATGGATTTGTCAGACTGAGGGATCTGATAACCGCTAACTTGCGGTAAGCTGACCCACCTCTCAATTATTTCTCTTGTCTGTGGAAACCAGTCCGTGTTGTTTCTGTTTCTTTTCCTGCTTTTCATCATCTTCGCCATATGGTACTCCAGGATAGGAGTAGCTTGAGTGGCTAACTTCTTGTATACTATATCCGCACCGCACGCCTGGCTCACAACAAACACACCGGCTAAAGTGGGCGTAACGTTTCCTGCATGCCTCTACATGACAGCCAATCACCAGCCGTATTAGAGCGCGGCGTGCAAGCATGTCGCAAGCTTATAGGCTCAATGACGCTGTTTTGTTTTGGTATCGAAAATTGGTATCGATTGACAAGGTAGACTTCGATACCCCTTAGTATTGATGTTTCCATTTCGGTGCCAAGTAAGTATCGAAACTCGATACCCAGCCCTAGTGGCCAGTAGGGGGCGCTCTACCTCTAACTCCAAATGGTCCTATAGATGTCTTCAGGCTGGGATGCTCATCAAACATGTGACGTTTGGTGCGCGTGTGAGCATGTAGGGCCAAGTTACAAACCACTTTCTGTGTTGCCAGTAGGGGGCGCTATGACTATAAATGGATATTGACATATAAATGGCTTGAGGCATGGACACTTATCATGCATGACAAGTTTGGAGCAGATTGGACAATCTACAATGGAGTTACTCTAACTTCCTGTGTGGCCAGTAGGGGGCGCTCTGCCTCTAACTCCAAATGGTCATCTAGATGTCTTCAGGCTGGGATGCTCATCAAACATGTGAAGTTTGGTGCGCGTGTGAGCATGTAGGGCCAAGTTACAAACCACTTTCTGTGTTGCCAGTAGGGGGCGCTATGACTATAAATGGATATTGACATATAGATGTGTACAGGCATGGACACTTATCATGCATGACATGTTTGGAGCAGATTGGACAATCTACAATAAAGTTACTCCAACTTCCTGTGTGGCCAGTAGGGGGCGCTCTGCCTATAACTCCAAATGGTCATCTAGATGTCTTCAGGCTGGGATGCTCATCAAACATGTGAAGTTGGTGCACGTGTGAGCATGTAGGGCCAAGTTACAAACCACTTTCTTTGTTGCCAGTAGGGGGCACTATGACTATAAATGGATATTGACATATAGATGGCTTGAGGCATGGACACTTATCATGCATGACAAGTTTGGAGCAGATTGGACAATCTACAATGGAGTTACTCTAACTTCCTCTGTGGCCAGTAGGGGGCGCTCTACCTCTAACTCCAAATGGTCCTATAGATGTCTTCAGGCTGGGATGCTCATCAAACATGTGACGTTTGGTGCGCGTGTGAGCATGTAGGGCCAAGTTACAAACCACTTTCTTTGTTGCCAGTAGGGGGCGCTATGACTATAAATGGATATTGACATATAGATGGCTTGAGGCATGGACACTTATCATGCATGACAAGTTTGGAGCAGATTGGACAATCTACAATGGAGTTATTCTAACTTCCTGTGTGGTCAGTAGGGGGCGCTCTGCCACTAACTCCAAATGGTCCTATAGATGTCTTCAGGCTGGGATGTTCATCAAACATGTGACGTTTGGTGCGCGTGTGAGCATGTAGGGCCGGGTTACAAACCACTGTCTGTGTTGGCAGTAGGGGGCGCTATGACTATAAATGGATGTTGACATCTAGATGTCTTCAGGTATGTACACTGATCATGCATGACAAGTTTGGAGCAGATTGGACAATCTACAATGGAGTTACTCCAACTCCCTGTGTGGCCAGAAGGGGGCGCTCTGCCTATCACTCAAAATGTTCATCTAGATGTCTTCAGGCTGGGATGGTCATCAAACATGTGTATTTTGGTGCGCGGGGGACCATGTACTGCTGAGTTACAAAATGATTTATGTGTTGGCAGTAGGGGGTGCTATGACTATAAATGGATATTGACATATCAATGTCTTACCCATAATCCTCACAATGAAGGTTAATCGAGAGCTTGAGGCTTTTCTGACCACATCTGAGGTGGATGTGGTCAACCCACTATGAGCAGTTCATGTACGTGTAAAACTTGTGTCATTTCCTTTTGCCAGTAGGTGGCGCTGTAACTATCACTGAATATTGATCTGCAGATATCTTCAGGCATGGACACTTATCATGCACGACAAGTTTGGAGCAGATAGGACAACGTTCAGTTGAGTTACAATCAACTTCATGTGTTGCCAGTAGGAGGCGCTCTGCCTATAATGCTATATTGGCATGTACATCTGTGAAGTCTGGGATGCTCATGAAACATGTGAAGTTTGTTGCGGGTGTGACCATGTACGGCCGAGTTACAAACCGCTTTCTGCGTGGCCAGTAGGGGGTGCTCTGCCTATCACTCGAAATGGTCATCTAGATGTCTTCAGGCTGGGATGCTCATCAAACATGTGAAGTTTGGTGCACGTGTGAGCATGTAGGGCCAAGTTACAAAGCACTTTCTGTGTTGCCAGTAGGGGGCGCTATGACTATAAATGGATATTGACATCTAGATGTGTTCAGGCATGTACAGTTATCATGCATGACAAGTTTGGAGCAGATTGGACAATCTACAATGAAGTTACTCCAACTTCCTGTGTGATGGCGAAACATCAACATTCGCCATGGCGCCACGCCCACGCCAGTCAATGAGCACTCATAATCATCACAATGAAGCTGCATTGGGTGGTAAAGGATTTTCTGACCACATCCGAGGTGGATGTGTTCAACCCACTCTGAGCAGTTCATGTAAGTGTAAAACATGTCATTTCCTGTTGCCAGTAGGTGGCGCTATGAGTGTAAATGGATATTGATGTGCAGATATCTTCAGGCATGGACACTTATCATGCATGACAAGTTTGGAGCAGATAGGACAATGTGCATTCGAGCCAATAGGCAAAGACTTGAGCCCATGACGGCCAGCCCCCTAATCTGCATTGAGCAGCAGGCATAAATGCACGGGCCGCCCCCCTAATTTGCATTGAGTAGGCAGAAATGCATACAGAAAAGGAAAGGAAGCAAGGACGCATCACTAAATACAAAGGAGACATCACTAAATACAAGGCACAGAAATAAATGGGAGGTAAATAAAACAGACAGAAATAAAATAAAACACACATAAATAAATGCCATAAATAAATGTATAAATGTATAAATAAATGTATAAATGTATAAATAAATGTATAAATGTATAAATAAATGTATAAATGTATAAATGTATAAATGTATAAATAAATGTATAAATGTATAAATAAATGTATAAATGTATAAATAAATGTATAAATGTATAAATACACAAATAAATCATTAAATAAATATATAAAACGTACAAAAATAGGAAAATACACATATATATACATTTATGTCATCTACATTTATTTCTACATATATTTATGATACATATATATGTATTTATCTGCTCATTTATACATTTATTCATTTATTTGTTGATACGGCAGATCCGGGACTCCATAATGGAACATGTTACCTTCGTGCTTGAAACTGAGTGAGTCTATCTGCACTTTTAAGAAAGGCTTAAAAAAATGGTTACAAACATCCGCACTTTAAACCGTTTTATCCTGTCTTTTTTAGTTCTTGAATTGGTTATTTATTTATGGTATAGCTGGTCTATAGCTGGTTTATTTTTATTGATTGATATGTTTAGTTCTAGTTTTTATTTTTTTATTTTGGTAAATTATAAACTGAGTTAGTAATTTATCTTTTAATGGAGTTGTATTAGTTTTAAATTATGTTCCCACTTGCACTTCTTTGTTACACGTATTTACGTTGTCTGTCTTGTCTCCATGGGGACCACAATGGAAATAAGCCTTCGGGCTTTATTGTGTTTTTATCCTCGGTGATATGTTGTCTTATGTCCTGTTTTTATCACCAAATAAAGTCAATCAATCAATCAATCAATCAATCAACAAACTGCGTGCGGAGTGCGGACGTTTTTATAATGTTGTGGAGAGAGAGCACAGCCCTCGTCGCGTGTGAAGAGAGAGTGAGAACGGGTGAGACAGAAGCAAACTATTTTTTGGCGATCTCAAAAGCAGGTAAACCACTGTGGGATTAGTGAGACTATTGCTAAAAGAGAAGATACTGTAGTGATGCCTGTGCTGTCGTCCGCTCAAACAGTACTTACGGCCCGGCCACATCTACGCGTCGTTTGACGCGGGCTGACGCTACTGCCCATCCACTTTGTATTGGAACATGCTGCTCGACGCCTCGCAAAGCATGCTGGGAGACCAAGCGACGCGTAGCAGGCTTGTGAAGCGACAGTGGGCAACAGAGGGGGCGGGGTGGAATTTGACAAAGTACAAAGCTAGCCAATTGAGCTCGTCCTAGGACCTATCCTACCCTTCCTGTCCTCTTCCACTTCCTCTCTACCACCAATTTTCAAAGAAGCAAAGTAAATCTAGCAGCAGCTAGCTTGGGAGCTAGCTGCTGCTTCCGGATTTCCACGCCCACCAAGCGTCAAGCGTCCATACAGCCAAGCGTCAGCCCGCGTCAAACAACGCGTAGATGTGGCTGCACCGTCAGCAGTACTGTTTGACCGTCAGGTGGGCATTCCCGGCAGCACGTAACGCCCCTTGAAAGCTATGAATAGATGCTAAATATGAACTTCTGAGTTAAATATGATGGGAACACTTTTACAAATACAAGTCTAATATCTAATCTATCTCAAAGTAAACAGCGGGGGTTTGTACTAATGTGAACCATGTTTGTTTTATTTGAATCTTAACAAACAAAATGCAGTGTAAAAGTCTTATATTCGATACAAAACTCAAATAAGTGCAATTTCAAATTACTTGTGTAACGGAAGAAAATAAAGAAATACTAATTACAAGCTTAGCTGTCACAAAACTTGGTTTTACCTCCAATACAGCAAAGACACGTGATGAAGATGCACTGCAAAACCTGCATCCCCCAGTTCACATTCTTGGGCAGTGTTGTGGACACGTGTTGTTTAACGTGCCCGGGAAGACCTGGAGCTCAAAACATCTCAATCAACATCAAAACACACATATTTAACTCCAATGTGAAGCAGGTGATGCTGTATGGATCAGACACATAGTGGACAACAACAAAACTCACACCTGCCTCAGGAGAACACGTATTAGTGTTGTCTCCACCAGATGTTTCGTGATTAAACATCTGGTGGAGACAAAGTAAGCAATGTGGACGTGCGGCAAAGAACAAGCCAGGATCCCAGTGACTTACAAAATTGAAGAAGAAATGTGGAATTGGACCCTCAGGAAAAAAAAAACATCTGACATGGAACCCCCAAAGCACAAGAAAAATAGGTGGGCCCCGAACAGCTGGAGAAGGTATCCAGGCAGAGATGTTGGAGTGGACTCAACTGGGGAGATCTCGAAAGAACTGCCAACAACAGAGTGAGGTGGAGGACAGTTGCCAAGGGCTCCCTACAGGAGCAAGGGCTAAGTTCACACATTTCAGACTATTTACACACAATCCTAACTAGGAGCTATCCAGTACAACTCCTGTCTTCTACTACCGGCTCCTGTGCAGCTTCACTGAATGAATTGCTTCCTTATAGAGACTTTCTCACTCAATTTCCCCAGCTGCTACGAGTATTTAAACCAGGAACATTAAACATTAAACATATTTAAACATATCCAGATCAGAAGCATACTTCTCTATGCCTTAGGCTGCTGATTTGACAGGAAAACGTCTCCACAGAACCATCTGCTTTGCTTTTCAATATCTACTGTAGGACACTATCCCAAAATGACATGCTTTGGTGAAAATGAGATATCTATGAAATACAATGAGTCGGTTTATCTTCAGAGGGATTTTACCCAAAATGTTAATGTATGGAAACAGCTTTTCTGTGTGTGTGTGTGTGTGTGTGTGTGTGTGTGTGTGTGTGTGTGTGTGTGTGTGTGTGTGTGTGTGTGTGTGTGTGTGTGTGTGTGTGTGTGTGTGTGTGTGTGTGTGTGTGTGTGTGTGTGTGTGTGTGTGTGTGTGTGTGTGTGCAGGATCACAGAATGTCAGTTTTTATTTGTTCCAGTCCATATGCACTCTGACCCTCTGGAGCTTCTCCTTCACTGGGAGAACAGTCTTGCCCTCCTGGAACATCATCTTCTCTGGGGAAAGGATCTGATGGAGAGGGTGCTGCTGTGTAGGGGAGATCCGGGACGAATGAAGCAGGGGGACGGAATAAGCTTGTCCTCATATACTATCTTTGATGTAACTCAGGAAGACGATTTTTTTCCCCCATGTTACACTTCCTGGTAGCTCACTTCCTGTGAAATTTCAGCTCGGCCAGTCAGTGGATGGCGGAGATATCCTCCAAAACGTTGCCTTTTCGTCTTATTTTCAAACGTGAGTAAAATATTGCAAACTGTGTATTTTTCTATTAGCGTGTTGGAATTTATTTATTTAATGCTGCTAACGCTATTCATCTGTTAGACCTATCGGTAGACTACAGCTCAATGATTGTTTTGTTTGTAATTTTAGCATATCCTTTGTGTTAGCTTAGCTTTCATCCAGGGAAACGCACGGGGGACAAATAAAGCACTTTGCTCCAATTGCCTTGACTAGGCTATGCATTTATCTGTGCTTGCAGGATAATGCCTCGCATAAGGAAGAGGACCACGGATAGAGGGCAAAAAAATGCACTTTATGAGATAAAATATTATATATATATAGATAAATATAAAATATTGATCACATCAGCAAAATATATAGATAGAAGTTATAATTATATTAATTTGCAACATATAACATACTAAAATGTATTTCATAATACTTATAGTTTCTTAGATGACCAAAAGATGAAGGAATTGTATGTTAATGCCAGAAAAAAAGTTGTCACCTGGCTGTTTTTGTGCCTTTTTCACAACCGCTACATTAGTCCCCCGCCTGTGCTTTATTTGTCCCTTCACTGTGGGACAAATGAAGCATTGCGCAGCTTCTGGTTGCCGTCTGATGACGTCTGATGTACTGTATTGACCCATGGAACGAAACTACGGTTGGTAATGCCAGAGGACATGTGTAGGTTGCTTACATAAAAAAATTGTAACTCCAGCTGAAACAATCTTTACACAATGACAAAAAAAACAAAAAGTGCTTCATTCGTCCCGGATCTCCCCTATTCCCCATCACTCTATTCCCCATAATACAGACCAGAGATACATCCTACTCATCATCACCCTCTCCTTACTGGGTGCAAACACACCCAATACCCAAAACCCGAAAATGTAGGTGCAATACCATTTCCCAAGTGTGGGGGGCATTAGTGAGTATACAGTGAGTCGTTGTTCCGGGTTGCTCCAGATGAATGATTTTCGGTTTTTCAAAGACAGAAAAATGGATTGTATGCAACAATTTGGAAGAGGCCATTATATGTTATTAAAAGAAGAGGATGTTGCGCATCGGATAGCGTCTTCACTTCACGTGTTTGGCTCAGGTACTGTAAGGGTTGGCTTTTATACCTAGACGTGAGAGCGGCACGATTGTTTGATATTGTTTGATGGGAAATGCGTGACGTTCGCCGTACACTAATGCTCAGTATGAGCGAGAGGCGCCCGGCTAGCGGGGTAAGGTGCAGGCTGGAGACCACATTGCATTAATAGAGGGTATGCATGTGATGTCACAGAGGCAGAAGTCACTGTGGGGTCACGCCCACTGAGTCACAGCAAGACTGAGCTTGAATGCAGTAATCAGCCTAGATAACTGACACCTGCTGCTCAGGGAGGAAGTTGACACTCATTTTGACACTCATTCCCGATTGAGGGGCGTGTTCCAGTGGGTGTGCATACCCTCTATATGGGAGCCGGGAGGGCTATTAGCAATGGGATTTTTATGTTTTTAATCACACAGCTGCATCTAGACTGCTTTTTGAATTTGCGTTCCCATAAACTTTTACAGACCTTATTTTATGTAGCCTAGGCTATTTAAGCGAAACCCCCATGTTAAATGCATTAAATCCCAGACTTAGAAACAAACCGACCTGTTATGTGCTCATAAAAAGCTCATCTCACCCGGCAAAATGCTCAAAGAGGCTTTTTATCAAGCATTGGCTTCCCGCCTTCTTCTTCTTTCTTTATTTTGAATGGCAAATTGCACCCAGGCGGAGCATTATCGCCAGGAAAAACAGTTAGCAAGCACGACTCCCATAAAGATATATAAAAAGTATACGGGTGCCTGGGTCGGAGGATACTAGTAGGTGACAGATGTCCCGGCACACACAGTTTAAGAAAAAAATATCTTATTTATTGTGGGCAAACAAGGTGATGAACGTTTCGCCTAGAAGGCTTCGTCAGCATGACACTATGACAATGGACAAACATTATATACAGCATTATCGCCACCAACTGGTAGGCCATGTTAAGTGTCCTTAAATTCTTGTAATCAGTCCTGTGGTTTGAAGATAATGTAAAGAGACATAAAAAAAAAAAACCTAATGCTTACAACAATTTTAACAAAATATGGATGGTTTCTGGTTCAATATCCCAGCAACATGTTTGAAAAGCAAAACAGATTTCGAAGAAGTACTCTTACTTCTGTAATCTTCCCTTTACCAATAAAAAGGAACAATCTGTTAAAAAATTATCCTGAAGAGATAAGAATTAGAATTCGAACTCCCTAGTATCTGAAAAAGTACCTTCAATCGCCCAATTTAGAATATAATGATATTACATTTGGAGTTATAATGAAAGATAAACAAATTGAAATGATGTACAATAGTTTAATTATTATGGCTAAACAATTTATTCACATGTAGATTTCAAAATGCCAGACCTTTGTTCTTAGTCTTCATGAATGAGATAATTAACTTCAAGAAAGCACTGAAATACGTAAAAACCAAACAAGCATGGAGTACTGTACCAAAACATATCTTGATTTCTGTTTAGAACTGAGCCACAAGGCTGCGATCGAGATGTTTTGGCTTGACTTTTGAGGAGCTGTCATGACGTCCATCTTTTATACAGTCTGTGGTTAAAATCAATAATAGTGTGACCCTCAGCGTGTCTTCATCTACAGTGTGACCTGGGTAATCTTCACAGTGCCCTTCCTCTCTCCTCCTCCTCCCATCATCATCTCTCTCTTCTCTTCTTTGCTCTTCTCCTTTTTTGGAACCTCCTGTCCTTCCTCCTCCTCCTCCTCTTCCTCGTCCAGTTGGAGGCTCCCGGAGGAAAACCTCATCCTGGCGAGTCCGGCGGGCCGTACCACTCTCCCCAGCGGGGGTGGCGGCGGGCAGTAATACGGGTAGAAGACCTCCGGGTCTGAGTCGCTGTAGCTTCTCGTGGCGCCGCCTATCACGCACAGCGAAGTGGGCCGTTCGGCCAGAGGGGAGGAGTTTAGCGGGAGGTAGGTGGGTCTGGAGGGGCGCGACAGGTGCGGGTAGTAACCGAGGGGGCGGAACTCGGAGGCGGGGTTGAAGGTGGGGTTAGAGCTCCTGGAGAGGTGGAACTTGACGTCCGGTTGGCTGGCCGCGCGGCGGGGCAGCCCCGGGAGGAAGTTGGAATCGTCGCTATAATGCCCCGCCTCAGTGCGCCCAACGTCGAGTAGCCTCGCCCCGTTGCTTCCCTGCTGGTAGACCCTGGCCAATCCCAGGCCGCCTGAGCCGAAGGTGCGGAGATTCCTCCTGAGCAAAGATGGATCATGTGGGTAGAAAGATGGCCGCGATAGGCTCTCCATCGTCACGTAGTCCTGTCCCCTCGCTTGTTGAGGGAAACGCTCCAATGAGGAAACGGCGATGTGGTCCGACAAGTAGGAGTGTCGGCTGTGGAGTGGCGAGTAGCCGGCCAATGGGAACGTCGGGAGGATGGGGTGGTAGTGGTAGGCGGGACTATTGGGGTAGAGAAGGACCAACTGCTGCGCTGCGTCCGGGTGGGGCTGGGGGTGGGGCCGGCGCCGTGACCGGTTGCCGTAGACACCGGCGAGCCGTTGGGCTTGACGCTGCGCCGCCATCCGCCCCCCCCTCACGTCCTCCACCACAGACGTGGAGGCGGACCTCTCCTTAGGCGAGGCCATTGATTGGTGGAAAGTCGGGGAGAGAGGAGTGACTTGGGAGAGGGGGCGGGACTTCAGGGCGACCTCGAGAGCTGATTGGCTGCGCTTAGCCCTTCCTCCCATGATCCCTATGTGGTCTACATCCCGGGAATGCGGGTCCAGTTCGTCCTGACTGCGGACCGCCAGGGCCCGGCCCGACCGAGGGAACAGGTGGGAGTGCTCATACACCTGGAAAGGTGAGACACACACGCACGCACGCACGCACGCACACACGCACGCACGCACGCACACACACACACACAAACACACAAACACACAAACACACACACACACACACACAAACACACATTAGAATCGACTGTGCCTTCAGGAATTATTAAAATATATGTATCTAAACGTCCCCCCTAATTTTATCAATGTATTTATTTGTATAGAGTGCCAAAGTCACGCCCTCTTCTGGGTTCAGGTTCCCATATACCAGGGGTGTCAAACATATTATGGCCCGGAACCAGCTCACCAAAGAACCAGCTCACCAAAGAACCAGCTCACCAAAGGATCCAATCCGGCCCACAGGATGACTTTGCAAAGTGTGAAAATGACACTGAGAAGTCCTTCAATCCACATTTCCGGGCTCAGGGCTTGACATCCAATATTGATGCTC
>NC_139628.1:26005648-26015648 GCF_964638095.1 Poromitra crassiceps | reverse complement strand
GGCCCACCGCTCAGCCCTCTTTCATCTCACGCAATATTTTCTTTTCAGTCTCATACCTCACCGACCCTCTGAGACCAGGTTCATGTGCTCTTAGCCCTTCGACTGATATGAAATGGATGCAGGGCCGGTTCCAGAACAAGATGACTATAGGGATGCATCCTAGATAGGAAGGGGTGTAGATGCCCGGCCGAAATTTGACACGTTATTTTACTAAAAATAATGCATTTTACCATCATTTCAAGTAGAATGATACCACCCAAGCAAGAATATTTCAAGTGTTTCAAGTGCTTTACTGAAATATTTGGACCATATAATGATAATACAATTATCTCAACCTTAAAAGGTTACATATAGGTGCCAAAAAGCCATAAATTCACATCAAAGAACAAAGAAAAACTAAATTTATAATTCAAGTTTAAACAGTAAGTGTGCAGCTGCAGCATTTTTTTTTTTTTTTTTTTACTTTTCAGCTGAGCATGCAGACAATTAGAATAAGGGTGCAATGCATGCTTTTGCACCCCCGTAGAACCGGGCCTGAATGGATGGAGGGACAGACTGTATTATCTGAACTATCTGTGACTGTGTGTGTGTGTGTGTGTGTGTGTGTGTGTGTGTGTGTGTGTGTGTGTGTGTGTGTGTGTGTGTGTGTGTGTGTGTGTGTGTGTGTGTGTGTGTGTGTGTGTGTGTGTGTGTGTGTGTGTGTGTTCTCTTGTACAGTTATCTTAGTGAGGACCAATGTGAGTTTTACACCTGCGAAGTGAGGACATTTCAGGAAAGAGAGGACATTTTGGCCAGTGCTCACTTTCTCACACATCTTCAAAGGACTGTTTGAAGGTTAAATCTTGCTTTTAAGGCTTAAGGTTAGAATTGGGTTTATGTTAGGGTTAGGCATTTAGTTTGAATGGCTTTACTTGTGATTATGGTTAGCATTAGGTGCTAGGCTAGGGAATGCATTGTGTCAATGAATGTCCTCACTAAAATATCTGTACAAACGTGTGTGTGTGTGCGTGCGCACATGCATGTAGGTGCATGTACCGGTGTCTCTTGTGGCTCTTGATGATCTTGTGGTCCAGGTATTCCTGGTTGGGGACGTACTGCTTCATCTCCAGGTGGTGACAGTCCAACTCGTCCTCATAGTCCCCTAGCTCTGCTGTAACACGAACACACACACACACACACGGGGAGTAATGGAACATTCTTTTGTTTAATAGATGCATAGTGGGTGTCTTGCTAAGTGTAGCGCTCCCGAGTGTGGCTTCGAACCTAGGACCTCCGACTCTTCAAAGTCCGTGCAACCGCAAGACTTACCCACTCGGCTAAAGGGCCCGATAGCCTGAGCGGCAGTGAAGCAGCATCTCTGAGACAAAGCCTACACAAACTCTCCATATATCATGTTATTATTACAAGTTGACATTTTACCTTCAGTGTGTACTTATCGCATATCCCTTGGTTATTCTCACTTCCATGCAGTAAACACAAACGTAGTCAAGATGATAAGTAACATCGGAGGTTTATCTTAGTATCAGCCTGTATTTACCTACTTATTTACCAGTGCTATTATCCAATAATTCTATAATTCACCATATATTTACCTGGTAAATAGCCTACTTATTTAAGGGACTTGCTTTATTTCTTCTTTTATTATCAGGTTTTTTCAGATCCTCCCCAGGCCCCTCCCCCTTTTCTGCCCAATTTGTACTTGGCCAATAGACCTTATTCGATTTGACCACCGCCGCCATATTCTCGACATAACGCTGCAGCTTTAAGTGACAACCTATGTGAGAGCAGCGTTTATAGGACGCTAGCCGCCGTTAGCGTTACCTATATCGTTCCAATTGTGTTCGGATGGTGACCTGCGTTACACACGGCTGTAGTAATGACAGCAATAAAGTCCCTGTGGTTTGTTTCTATCTCTACCCTCCACAGACGTGAAGGGAACGAGACTGAGGATACGTCAGCAGCACAGGAGATGTGTGGATAGTTGGGAGAGACAGGTGAAACTTTCTGACAGCTCCTCACAGCAAAGTCTGTTCACCTCGTTTTTTCTTTTGTTTATTATTACAGGCATTAACGGCAGCATACAAACAACAATTGCTGTCATCACTATCGCTATTTCGTAATGGAACAGAAACGACAATAAGGCCGTTACTATAGTTGTCAGCTGCAAGACGGTATGTCAACAATATGGCGCTGTCCGGGGTTAGCGAATAAGGTCTATTCCCCCTGCATGTTGCTCCACCCCCTCTGCCGATCTGGGGAGAGTTGTTTCTTGCTTCCTCCGATACATGTGCAATCACCAGCCGCATCCTTTCACCTGACAGTGAGGTGTTTCACCGACAGGATGCAGCACATGGGAGAATCATGCTATCCTCCCCAGTTCCCCTCCCCCCCTGAACAGGCACCCCCTCCGACTGACCAGAGAAGGCGCTAGTGCAGTGACCACAACATATACCCTCAATCCGGCTTCCCACCGGCAGGCACGGCCAATTGTGCCTGTACAGTATAGACGCCCGAGCAAGCCGGAGGTACCACGGGGGCTCGAACCTGCGACCCTTTTTGGTATAGGCATGGAATCTCCACTGCACGACCCAGACACTTTTGCTTCCTTTCATAATGTACTGTAGGCATACCGCTCAATGAAAAAAATATTTGTAGTGTTTGTATTGTATTGTATTGCATGGTTTTCTTAAGAGCTGTAGGCCGAGATGAAGTTTGACGTTTCTCAGACGCTCTTGATGAAGACAGACAGTGACAAGCGACACACAATTTGACAGAGTGTGCTGTAGTTTATACTCACACTGCAGTATGTGAGACACCAGCAGGGCGGCGCTGTTGTCATTACAGGTCAGACTGCCGTTAGACAAGTCCTGCTTTATCTGTAGGGCAAAAAGATATCTACACAGACACAGACAGACACACACACACACAGACACACACACACACACACACACACACACACACACACACACACGCACACACACACGCAGATAAGATGTGCAAAGAAAATCTAAATTAGTATGTGGGCCTTACGCATGCACGCACGCACGCACGCATGCACGCATGCACGCACGCACACACACACACACACACACACACACACACACACACACACACACACACACACACACACTAACACTGTTACCTGGTAAGGCCTCTCTTTAGCTGTCCAGGGTCTGGTGGAAAAAACTTGACAATGAACCTGAAGAACAGATCATTGGTGTCTGGGGGGGAGAGAGAGAGAGAGAGAGAGAGAGAGAGAGAGAGAGAGAGAAAGAGAGAGAGAGAGAGAGAGAGAGAGAGAGAGAGAGAGAGAGAGAGAGAGAAAGTATGCCAAAAATGAGCGCTTCCGCCTTTGTTACATAAAGCCGCCCAGTCAAAATATTGGTCGGACCGTCGTCAATCACTGTGGGTGATTTATTTTACAAGTGGCATTCAAGTCATATCTGACTAGTTTTCAATGTATTTCTCCCCACAAAAGTTAGGCTAGGCCTATGTCTCACTTTTTCTGACATGGATCAGCAGCGCAGCAGTAAGCTCTCTCCTCTCCTTGGTGTGATGGACCTGCTTGCCTGCATAGCTGAAGCGCAAACAATTCAAAGCCGTTTGCAGCACTTGAGGAAACCGTGAGTTTGCTCGTTTAATTCGTTGATATAAGCGATTGCCCGAACGATTCATTAATTAATAAACTAGTGAACGTGAAGTGCCACCACCCGCCCACTCAGACGGGATCGGGATTATGAGCTGCCAGAGTTAAACAGCAGCCGCTTTTCCTATTATGCGGATGCTATACCGGCGACCGAGATGAATATGATACGGACTCGCGGGAGTGCGCGTAGGCCGGCTAATTGTTGTTTAACATGCAGGCCAACCGGCTAGGAGCGGGTTAGAATACGGATTCCACTGCATGTTAAGAAGTGGCTTTAGCAGGTGCACCTATATGGCCTCTGTTCCAGGCTGTTCTAGCTCTATAATGCTTCATTTTCAGAAAACTCTGTTCATGGTTAGCTGTAAAACATAAAATCCAGTTGAAAACAAGATCCAGGTTGTAAAAAAACAGAATTATCCTTTAAGTTTATCTGCTGAGAAAGGTTGGTCACAGCTGAACTTTTCTCAGTCATCGGCCAACAGATTTCCGTGCCTCATTGACCCCGTTTACACCTTGCTTTCAAATGTGTTTTGGCTGATCAGATTGCAATCAGATCGTGCTTGACCACAGGACAGTACAGGTGTAAATGCAACCAAGACACATTGAGGATGGATTGTGATCCGATCGGCCAAACCACATCCGGATGCTTTGTGACCACATTGAACAATACAATTGCGTTGTCAATTCACGTACAACTATGTAGGCAGAAATACCTAATCACAACTGTTCCAAACCAGCAAGGCAGCAGCTATTAGCCAGGTAGCAAGCTAAACTACAACAATAATAGCGCAGCTTCACGGATGGCTATCTTTTTATTTATTTCTTTACTTTGCAGCTGCTTGAGAAAATGTCAGATGTAACCGGAGCCTTTCGCACCGCTAACAATTTGTCTCTGCAGTAGTGAACATGAGGTTAGCAGTTCGATTCCCTGTGTTGTTCAATGTGTAGAGCAAGGCATTAGCACTGTCCAGGGTTGGGGGTTTGATTCCCACTGGAGCCGCCCATGAGAAAGACACACCCAAGATACTTTAATGTGCTTTGGGTGAAGATGTTAACATAACATCTGCATTACGGTAAAAGTATATGAAAGCTATACTATATGTTGAGTTTTTTTTATTTTAAATGTGAAGTGAGAGCCTGTAACTGACTTACACTTACATTGAATCTGTTTGGCCAGCGGCTTCAGAAGCTCCAACCACACCTGCAACACACACATTTTTTAAGACAAGAGGATTAAGTAATTGTGTGTGTGTGTCAAGTCAAGTCAAGTCAAATTTTATTTATATAGCACCTTTCATACACAAAGGCAATTCAAGGTGCTTTACAAAAAAATAATCGAAAAAAACAAGCAGCAAAGCAATGCACATATAAAAAACACATAAAAAACACAGCCGACAGTTTTAGTTAAAATATATACTCAAATTAACAAACATGAAACATTATTTCTGTTTTAAATAAGTTACAAGGCACTCTTCAGTATTATTATTACATGTACAGTCCATTTGTTGGAAATGTACAGGAAAAATCTTTTTAAAATTACAGGCCGAGAGAGGCAGTAGTTTAGTAGCAGTTAAAAGCAAGAGTAAACATAAAGGTCTTTAGCTTGGATTTAAAAATAGGCAGAGTAGGGGCAGATCTAATGTGTTCAGGGAGTTTGTTCCAGTTATGAGAGGCATAGTGGGAGAACGCGGCTTCACCATGTTTAGATTTGGTCCTTGGGACAATTAGTAGACCAGTGCCTGAAGATCTCAGGGATCTGGATGGTTCATAGTGTAGAAGCATTTCAGAGATGTAGTGTGGGCCTGACCCGTTGAGAGATTTGTAAACTATTAGCAGAATTTTAAAGTCTATTCTAAGATTTACTGGCAGCCAATGCAGGGATTTGAGAACTGGTGTAATGTGTTCAGCTTTCTTGGTTCTTGTTAGAACTCTAGCAGCCGCATTCTGAATGAGCTGAAGTTGTTTAACAGCTTTTTTGGGAAGACCATTGAAAAGACTGTTGCAGTAGTCTAGCCTGCTAGAAATGAAAGCATGAATTAGTTTTTCAAGATCTTGTTTGGACATATAGCCTCTAATCCTTGCTATATTTTTTAGATGATAGAAGGCAGATTTTCTTATAAGCTTGATGTGGGAGTTGAAATTTAGATCAGAGTCAATAATAATGCCAAGATTTTTTACCTGGTCCTTTGGCTTCAGAGATAGGGATTCGAGGTGAGCAGTAACTTTGAGCCTATCTTCTTTTTTGCCGAAGACAATTATCTCTGTTTTGTCTTTATTAAGTTGGAGAAAATTCTGGCACATCCAATCATTAATTTGCGCAAGGCACTGACACAGTGACTCTATGGGGGCATAGTCATCCGATGAGAGGGCTATGTAGAGTTGGGTGTCATCTGCATAGCTATGATAAGCTATTTTGTTTTTTTGCATAATTAGGCCCAGAGAGAGCATATAAAGGTTAAACAGGACAGGACCTAAAATTGATCCTTGGGGTACCCCACATGTCATTTTGGTTTGGTCAGATGTGTAGTTGCCAATGGAGACAAAGTAGTTCCTGTCTTGCAGATAAGATCTGAACCACTCTAGGACCGTGCCGGAAAGCCCGACCCAGTTTTCCAGTCTGTCCAATAGAATTTCGTGGTCAACCGTATCAAAGGCAGCGCTGAGGTCTAGTAACACTAAGATTGAGATTTTACCTGAATCAGTGTTCATTCGGATGTCATTTATAACTCTGATAAGCGCAGTTTCGGTGCTATGATGGGGTCGGAAGCCTGATTGGAAAGGATCTAGGAGGTCATTGGAGGATAGAAAGGTATTGAGTTGTTGGTAGACAGTTTTTTCGAGTATTTTGCTAATAAAGGGAAGATTTGATATTGGTCTGTAATTGCTGATTATAGAGGGGTCGAGGCTACGCTTCTTTAGCAAGGGCTTAACAACTGCAGTTTTTAGAGATTTTGGGAAAATGCCTGTAAGAAGAGAGGTATTAATTATCTTCAGTATGTCGGTCGCCAGGCAACTGTAGACATTTTTTAGAAAGCTTGTTGGCAGGGTGTCTAGGCAACACGATGAGGATTTAAGGCCTCGTATCGTTTCTTCTAGTTTCTTGTGGTCAATGACATTGAACTGAGTCATGTTAATTAAGCACCTATTCTGTGGGTGCGGCGGAGCCACATTTGTTCTTGATGTGGAAATAGTTAGTCTGATATTTATAATTTTATCCCTAAAGAAGGTCGCAAATTCATTGCATTTGACATTGGATAGAAGATCAGGGGCAATTTGTGGGGGGGGGTTTGTCAGCCTGTCAACAGTGGCAAAAAGAGTGCGAGCGTCATTGGTGTTTTTGCTGATAATGTCGGAGAAGAAGAATTTTCTGGAATTTTTTAGTTCCTGGTTGTAGGAGTGAAGACTATTTTTATAGATGTCATAATCGATGTGAAGTTTAGTTTTCCGCCATTTGCGCTCGGCTTTCCTACAATCTCTTTTTTTGTTATTTACAGAGGGAGCGTTTCTCCATGGTGCTTTTTTCTTACCGGAGATTAGTTTAGATCTAATGGGAGCTACAGCATCAATAGCCTTTAGGGTTTTAGAATTGAAGTTATCTAGGAGATCATTGACAGAGGCTGAGGAGAGGGAAGGGGCCAGCGAGAAAGCCTCCATGAACCGTGTGCTAGTACTCTCGTTGATGTAACGCTTTTTGATGGTTTTTGACCGAGTAAGAGCGATAGGGGTGATCTTGAGTTCAAGAAAAATACAGAGATGGTCGGACAGAGCAACATCACTAGCTGAAAGAAACGATGACTCAAAGCCCTTGGTGATAAATAAATCTAGGGTATGGCCTCGATTGTGAGTGGGCCCAGAGACATGTTGTAACAGGTCAAAAGTGTCAAGGAGGTTATTCAATTCTTTGGCATTATTATCATTGGGGTTGTCAATATGAATATTAAAATCTCCTGCAATAGTTAAACAGTCATGTTCTATGGAGATTATAGAAAGGAGTTCTGAAAATTCATCAAAAAAACTACTAGAGTACTTAGGTGGTCTGTATATAATCAGTAGTAAAATAGAGGGAGAGCACTTCAGAACAGCGGCCAGATATTCAAATGATGAAAAGTCGCCAAACGATACCTGCTTGCATTGAAAAGCATCAGAGAAAATAATAGCTACTCCTCCCCCTTTCTTACCGACTCTGGGGGCGTCAATGTAGTTAAAGTTAGGTGGGGCTGACTCATTAAGAACATATTCCCTGTTGTTTAGATCAAGCCAGGTCTCTGTGAGGAACATGAGGTCCAGTTTATGACTCGTAATCAGATCGTTTATTAGAAGCGACTTGCTTACAAGTGACCTAATATTTAGCAGTGCAGCCTTGATAGCTGCACTGCTAGGTTGAATTTGTAAATGCTTTTCAGAGTGTCCCTGGAGAACAGATACTAGGCTTGGTCCTGGAACAGGACGTGCTGAGAGATAATCTTTGTTTGTTCTGTAGCTAATCAGGGTGGGGATAGTTAGACATCTGATCGTTTCATGATCCTCTGTGACCTTGTTTTTGGGGCAGAAAATGCTTTTTTCTTCAGTTTTCCCCTTTGGGGCGGGCAGGGAGATTGAGGGAAGGGTGAGCGGGTGGGAGGGGGAGGTGGTTTTGAGGGTGGGGGGTCGGAACAAGGAGGTCTTGGGGGTGGGGAGGAGCGAGGGGGTCTTTGGGGTGGGGAGGAGCAGGGGGTGCTGGAGCGAGGGGGTCTTTGGGATGGGGGGGGGGCGAGGAGGGGGAGATGTTGAGGGTGGGGAGGAGCAGGGGGCGCTGGCTATTCTGGCGTGAGTCTGTTCAGCCAGTGTGTTCATGACAGATGGAGAGGGCTGATTAGCCAGTTCTTTTAGGCCAGGAGTCTGTTCGGCCAGTGTGTTCATGACAGATGGAGAGGGCTGATTAGCCAGTTCTTTTAGGCCAGGCGGGGGGGTGCACTGCAGGCTAGCCAGTCCAGCGTCAGCCCGCTCAAACAGTTTGTTGGAGGTGCGGAGCGGGCTAGCTAGACTAACATTAACCTCCTCAATTAGCTTGTTCATGCCAGCTGAGAATGGCAGTAGGTGGAGGGAGGGGGAAAGGGAGGAGGGCGATGAGAGGGAGGTGGAGGAGTGGAGGGGGGGGGAAAATGAGGTCTCCAAGGAAACAGCTGGGGGGGCGTCGCTCCCCGCCGGGTAAACACCTGGGGGGGCGTCGCTCTCCGCCGGGTCATCAGGCCGTTGAGCTGCGGTGGGGGGCGAGAAGAGGGAGGTGGGAGAGTGGAGGGGAGGGGGAAAGAGTGGGGAAGGGGGGGTGGAGGAGAAAGGGGGGGTGGAAGAGAGGAGGGGAGGGGAGAAGATGAAGTCGTCGTCGTTTGGTGGAGCGTTGACCAGTTGAGCCACGGCGTCGACCTGTAGAGCCAGGACAGCGGCTGCCGGATGTGTGGCGTTGGTCAGTTGGGCCGGGGCGGCGGCAGGAGGTGGGGCGTCTTTGGTCAGTTGGGCCGGGGCGGCGGCAGGAGGTGGGGCGGCGACCTGTAGAGCCGGAGGTGTGGCGACTGCCGGAGGTGTGGCGTCATTGGTCAGTTGGGCAGGGTCGGCAGCTGGGCCGGAAGCTGCGTCGATCTGAGCATGGTCAGTGGCTGCAGGTGGAGCAGGGCTGGAGGAGAGCTCTGTGGCCGCTGCGTCAGGCTGTCTGTCTTGGGGAGGCTTTAGAGGGATCTTGACCTTGTAATAGTCCACCGTGTATAGTAGATTAGAACTCAGTAAAGCCTCGCCAGCACTATTGAGATAGCGCCCGTCCGTAGTGAAGAGGTGCTCACGCTGCCAGAACAAATTAAAATTCTCAATAAAGTTTACTTTATGTAGTGGGCAGGCGGTGGAAAGCCATGAGCTTAGGCCTAGTAGTCTGCTGAAGCGGTTCGTGCCCTGAGATGGTAAAGGACCACTGATAAAAGCCTCAATGTTTAGAGAGGCTAGCATATTCAGCAAATTGGTAAAATCAGATTTAAGTTTCTCTGATTCTTGCTTATAAATAACATTTTTTCCAATGTGCAGGATCACCCTAGTCACAGCTTTGTGAGATGTAAGTAGCTCTGTGATTTTTCCTGTTATGTCAGAGATTGCGTCTTGAGGGAAGCAGTATGTTTTGGAGTTTCTCCAACTCCTGATGTTTTTCACTGTATAATCTCCTACTCCTACTATCAGGGTTGTTATGGCTTGGGTGTCCTTGGGCTTTGAGACAGTGTTTCTTCCCTGAGGCCTTGTGCTAGCGCTAGCCTGATTTTCCCTCTCATGGAGCTGGGCAGCTATGTCAGCTGGAGGTGATCGAAGCAGGCCAAAACGATTCTCAAGTTGCAATTC
>NC_139628.1:25973148-26000648 GCF_964638095.1 Poromitra crassiceps | reverse complement strand
CAGTCACCTGATCACTTAAACCAGTCACCTGATCACTTCACCTTGAATCGCTTCACCTGTTGCACCACCTCATGTACACAACCCCTCGAACACACACACACACACACACACACACACACACACACACACACACACACACACACACACACACACACACACACACACACACACACACACACACACACACAATCTTATTTTCTTGATGTTTTAGGCCTTCCACATGCACATCACCTCCCTCGTTGTCCAAACCAGTATCGCAGTGTGTGCAGGGTTTATTTCTACCCTACCCCATCCATCCATCCATCCATCCATCCATCTTTCTTTCTTTCTTTCTTTCTTTCTTTCTTTCTTTCTTTCTTTCTTTCTTTCTTTCTTTCTTTCTTTCTTTCTTTCTTTCTCTCATCTCTCTCTTCCCCCCCCCTCTCTCTCCCTCTTGTAAAGATGCTGCTAATGTCCTGGAGGCTGCTGGCAGGAAGCATGGGCGTGGAAAGTGGAGCTACTTTGCAAGCACAATAGTCCCAACTCCCCCCCCTCCCTCTCTCTCTCTCTCTCTCTCTCTCTCTCTCACACACACACACACACACACACACACACACACACACACACACACACACACACACACACACACACACACACACACACACACACACACACACACACACACCTAAATAAATACATAAACTGTTTACACATCACAATATTGTTTCCCAGTCAGCAAAAACCTTCACTGGTTCAGTAATAAAATTAGACAGTAGTGTTCATAATATGATACACCAAAGAAAAGAAATCTTATAGGGAGATTACAAACAAGAGGAGAGCAGACATGATTATATTAACATCCATGGACAATTCCAACACTCTCAGGCATATTAGAAACAAATGTATGAAATATGAACAGCTGGTGTGAGTAGCAGAACCACTGAGACAGAAAACAATGTCAAATTTGTGCATTATTGTTATTATTATTATTAGTATTATTATTATTATTATTAATAATAATTATTATTGTTATTATTATAATAATAATAATAATAATTATTATTATTATAAATACAGACCTGTGCATCTATACTAATGTGAGGGATAATCAAATAAAAACTAATGCTGTAATTAAGAATCAAAGCATCCTTACTCACCTCCACCTCGAACGTGCGCTCGCTGTCATCCAGAAACACCACGCGCAGCCGGAGCTTCAGCTCCCTGGAGACCCGCGACATGGGGAGGCTCCTGAGTCTCCTCCGGTGCTGAGGGTCCCCCATCTCTCGCTCTCTCTTTCTCACTCACTCTCTCTTTCTCTCTCTCTTTCTCTCTCCCCCAGTCCCCCCCCCCCACTCTCTCTCTCACTCTCACTCACTATCTCTCTCTTTCTTGCTCTCCCTCTCCCCCACTCTCTCTCTCTTTATCAGGGGAAATAGTAATAATACTACTACTACTAACAATAATACTGATAATAAATAAAATCCATATTTTTAAAAGTAAATCCAACTTGCAAGTCCACGCCTTCACGCGCTCATCATCATACCGTCTCTGTTCCGCTCCTCGAGAGAGCAGATCTCTGCAGCGTGCTCTGTCCACGTGCGTAATGGCTATCAAGCTGATGTTTCCAGCCGACTAATAACTGGTGATGCACGCTATTACAGAGCCACAATATAGCTGGAGCCATAAGCATCAGGACCAATTAATGTAAGGAATCATATCATTATGATCAATATAGCGCTCATTTCCTTTGTGTTAAAAGTAGGCTAGCAATCTGGGCAGCCAGAGCGACTCTGGGTCTGGACTATTGCTGCTAGTGCAGTGCCCATCCCCCCACCCTCCCCTTCTCCCCATTCACACATCATGCTCTCCCACTCTTCACCCTCCCGAATTGGTCGAATCGTATGGAATTCAACACTGCACTTTCTCTGGTCACCAACAGCACACCCGCCAAGTTTGAAGTCAAGTAATGGTTCTCAAGATATATTTTTTTGGTGTTGCCAGTAGGTGGCACTATGACTATGTGCGCGTCCGAATTGCACAAAATTCGGCACTGCATTCTGTCAGGTCCCCAGCTGCGCACCCCCCAAGTTTGAAGTCGATCGGACAAATGGTTCTCCACACACGTGAAAGCTGTGTTCTGATTGGTCAAATTTCACCTTGCACTTCATTGGGTCCTCAGCAGCGCACATGCCAAGTTTGAAGTCGATCGGACGAATGGTTCTAGAGATAACCCGATTTTTGTCTTGGCAGTAGATGGCGCTATGACTATGTGCATGTCCAAATTTCACAAAATTTGGCACTGACGATGTGAAGGACAGTAAGAAAAAACTGAAGGTCCGCACACTGAAGCTCCATTAGTTATGAAGCCATCCAACAAGCGTGACGTTTCGAGCGACTGCTCTTCCTCCGTGTGCGGACCTTCCCTCTTTTCTTACTGTACTGCTTTTTGGTTCCTTTTTGGATGTGCGCGACTGCTTCAATTACTTGCATATGTGAAGGACAGACATACATACAGACGCACCAGACCCAGACTTTTTTACATTAAAATGACTGCTTATTGACACTTTCACCTCGCCTCCCAACACGTTTATAGCTCCTCCCACAGAGCGGGCGTTTCACTGGATGAACTGACTGTCACATAACGCTGCAGGTGAGGACACTTACGTAACTCATTCATTGAGTGCCAGCCACTTTTGGAGAACGGACCAGAATTTCAGAGCGTTTTCAGTGATTTCTCGAGGCCCACAGAATATTGTGTGATATTACTATGTAAACACCGAACACGCACAAAAAATGATGAGACTCTCTTCTATCATCTGCAAAAAAAAGTGTATTGATACCATTTTCCGTTCTTTAGTTATGAGCCGGAGAAGATAGGTTGTTTTGAGCAAAACGACACGTTTCAAATTAGAAGCTGAGTTATTCCGCCTTTTGTGAAATGAAGCATTTCAAGCACATCACTAAGTCTGAAGCTAATATTTTCTGATGTAGTGACGTGGTGTAGTTGTGTGGTGCCCTGCGTGCCCCACCCCCCTCTCCCCCCCTCAGCTGCAAACTCCTCCCCACACTAACACACAGCCTAACACGCACCCAGTCTATTTTCGGAGCGCTCCGTTTTTGTGCGCCGGCTCCCAGCGCGACACGGAAATGCCAAACCGGACTGCAGGGAAAGGTTTGGCCCTTCGGCGTCGGGTGTTGCCTTTCTGGCGGCTAATCGTGTGGAGAAACTATGCAGACAGACAGACAGAGGCAGAGGGGCTCAGTTGTGGGCGCGGATTGACTGCTGTTCGCAGCCAACGTCAGCTCCAGACAGAACAATTTATATGGCTCTGGCTGCAGCATGAGCGGTTTCTCTTTCATCACAGGGATTTTTCCTGCTGTTTTCCGGACCTTTCTCTAATCTGGAGTAGAGAGCTGCGCGGGCCTGAAATCTCGGCCCGAGCCCTCCCCGGCCCGTGACATGCAGGCCCGTGCCCGACCCGGCCTGGATGAGTCATGAAATTAATTGGCCCGAGCCCGTTGCGAGGCCCGACATCAATATCACGATATGACGACACATCTCTCTCTCCCTCTCTGTGCATGCCGCTGAACTCGTTGGTCCAAAACGTTGCTAGACTGTGTTGCCTAAAGACAAACACTGCAGCTTTCTCTCTGTCTCTCTCTCCCCCTCTCACACACGCTACCGTGGCCATCAAAATCCACACATATTGTCTCGAGAAAGAGCACGTTAGATCGTTTAATTGCCAACAGCAACAATGCCCACAAACTGAAACATTATGTCACTCAAGCATATATCGAAATTAAAACAGCAGACTTACCGTTTATAGCTGCATTGAATAACGTCACATTAGTGTCCTCACAATGTATGGTAGATGGGTTCGTTTTGAACAGGTTGAAATGAGCTTTCCCTACTGCAGTGGGGACTGTTTAACTCTCCCCTCGCAAACTTTGTTTTATGTCCATCGATCTTATTTCTCTCTCACGACACGGACACGGACACACGCGGCTTGTTTTGTTGTTGTTTTTTACGCTGACAGCATGCTGACTGAACGGTGGATTGTGGACTGGAGTGGCAGACTAACGTCACGGTGAGGGTGTGTGTGTCTGTGTGTGTGTGGCTGTGGCTAGGCGAGTGTCTGTGCAGTGTGCGCTCCTCCTCTTTGTCTGACTGCTCTGCTGTGTAAAATCAAGCGAGTAATACAACGTTATTTTATTTAATTATTGAAAAACGGCCCGACCCCGGCCCGGCCCGGACCTATTAATTAAAAAAAAAGAAAAAACGAGCCCGGCCTTGGCCCGTATTGGCAGGCCCGAGGGGCCCGCGAGGGTACCCTCGGGTTTGCAGCTCTCTAATCTGGAGAGCACTGTCGCCACCTAATGAGTCCGTAAAATAGGTTATACACATTCAATAGCTACAATATTTGTACAGGAGATGCCTGAGGCTTTGATCCACGTCCCACCGTCAAAAAACGCAATTGACGAACATACTCGTCCTTGGCACTCTACGTTAGTATCTGAATTGACGAACATACTCGTCCTTGGCACTCAATGAGTTAAACCAGTAGATTGACCTGACATTGTGTCCAATACATAAACTGTGGCTGCGCCTACTTTATTGAAAATAAATGGTTAAACGGCCCTTGGATCCTCCTTCTGTTTAAATGTGCACACCAGTCAGAGGCTCTCTGAGCCACACATTTCCATAAACATAACATCCATGAAACAGTCAATTCACCATACAGTATTTTACAATTACCTTTCTGAAACACACAACAGTAATATTTGGGCTGTGTCATGTAGCGACAGTTAATGGGGCTAGCAACAGAAATACCACAATTTACTTTCAGAATATAGGCATTTAAATTCTCACCTATGGACAATTTTTTTTTATTTCAATTAATTATACAGAAACCTTGTATCAAGATATTTGTGATGTTCAGATTACATATGGAGTGAAACTATGGCTCTAAAGCATTACTCAAAGTTAATACTAAGGTTAATGTTACAGTACAGGTTTTATTTTGAAAGCCCTAAAGCGGAAGACCTACTTTTACATTCTGGCTGACTTGACACCTGACGCTCATGCACTAAATGTTGGAAACTCGTCTCCTCTTAGGAGAGACACTTTTTTATCTTGGCATATACCGTCAGTTGGGTTTTATTGGACACAATGTAAAGACAATTTAAAGTAATTAAGAAAGTCGGATTTCAGCGTGTGTGAAGCACTGGCGTCCGTTCTCAAGGGACAAAAGATAGCATTTTCAGCAAGTGTGTTTATATCACCTGCCATTCACAGCTGATCCGATAAAAAGCCGTGTTGGTTGGAGGGTCATTCTACCGGCTAGCAGTAACGGCTTTGTAACGTTTAGAACGAAGAAAAAGCTGGTTGTTTGTGGATATGTTAGTGAGATTTTGGGTCAATCTAAAAGGGGTTATAGACAAACAGAATCACCCTTATTAGATATGATCAGCTATATCATGTATATATGCAGACGATGCAATTAATATACGTGTCTGCAAAAAACCCTCAGATGGCAGCAGAGATTCTCTCAAAAGAAATGTCTGGTGTGTCACAGTGGCTTCAAAATAATCATCTAACTTTGAATTATAGTAAGACTGTCTCAATGTGCTTTTCATTGAAAAGAAAATTCAATTAAAATTTCAGAATAAAGATCAGAATCAGAATCAGAATTATTTTATTTGCCAAGGTATGTTTTCACATACTACGAATTTGTCTTGGTGTGGTTGGTGCTCATTAACATTGATAGGAACAAATATACAAGATATAAACAAATAAAATATAAAGGGTCTAAAGAGATTATAAAATATTATAAAGGGATTTAGATTTGAACAGATATAGATAGTAATAAACAGTAATAACAGAGTATAAACATACCTGTAAAAATATTGCGTGAGTGGAAACATACCAAACTTAAAAAATAGATTGATGAGAAAGAGATCGAGGAGGTACATGAGTTTACATTTTTAGGTGTTATTTTAGATTCCCATCTTAAGTTTGCAAACATGTAAAGAAGTTGTGCAAAACTGTCAAAAAACTGTCATGCATCTCATGATATTTTCTCATTTGTCTTATTATAATAACCGTTTGTGGCCTGTGTGTGTGTGTGTGTGTGTGTGTGTGTGTGTGTGTGTGTGTGTGTGTGTGCGTGTGTGTGTGCGTGTGTGTGTGTGTGTGTGTGTGTGTGTGTGTGTGTGTGTGTGTGTGCGCGTGCGTGCGTGCATGCGTGTGTGTGTGTGTGTGTTTGTGTTTGTGTATGAATTTCACGGTGGCTGGACTCTTTTAAGAAGTGACCTGTCGTAAAGTAGGTTAGTAGTGCAAAGCCTGTGCCTCCAGCATGGACCCAGCACTTAAAGTCTCTCTCTCTCTCTCTCTCTCTCTCTCTCTCTCTCTCTCTCTCTCTCTCTCTCTCTCTCTCTCTCCCTCTGTCTCTCTCTCTCTCTCTCTCTCTCTCTCTCTGTCTCTCTCTCTGTCTCTCTCTCTCACTCACACACGCACGCGCAGTCTGATCTGCTGGCCACTGAGCAGCTCCACTGGAGCGGTTGGGGTTAAGGACGTTGCTCAAGGGCTCAGTGGTGGTAATGAGGGAGGGGCAAGCACTACCTTTCACTTTCCACACCCAATTGTTGCAGTTCCTCCTGATCGCCTGTAGAGGTCATTCATCATTACAGTAACTCAAAGTCCCAATGAGAGTCTTGAGGGCATCTTCTTGGGATGGCACATAAAGCAGGGCGGATTCATCAAACCAACCAATGAGATGTCGGATATCTGAATGTGAATTTGAGCCACTGTGCTGCCTATTTAATTTACAAATGGCTACATGTCCATGTTGAGGGGGGAAAATCCATCAACTTAAGCTCTAAATATATAGAATCCACCTGCAGGCAGCCGGTGTTATTACTTTTACAAGACATTCACAAGTAGGCCTACTAACTTATTTTAAAAGTACCATGAGTGTCTTTTGTTATGTGAGAATATGTGTGACTATTCATGCCAGATATCTCCTCATTTCTAATGGCAGATTTCTCATTTGCCAAATTTCACTCTGTCAACATTATTATTTACTCATCATACCTCTGTACCAAACTACCAGTTCACCATGATGTACTAACATCAGTGTGTGCTGTGTGTATGTTTAAACTACCAGTTCACCATGATGTACTAACATCAGTGTGTGCTGTGTGTATGTTTAAACTACCAGTTCACCATGATGTACTAACATCAGTGTGTGCTGTGTGTATGTTTAAACTACCAGTTCACCATGATGTTCTAACATCAGTGCTGTGTGTAGGTTAAACTACCAGTTCACCATGATGTACTAACATCAGTGTGTGCTGTGTGTATGTTTAAACTACCAGTTCACCATGATGTACTAACATCAGTGTGTGCTGTGTGTATGTTTAAACTACCAGTTCACCATGATGTACTAACATCAGTGTGTGTATGTTTAAACTACCAGTTCACCATGATCAGTGTGTGCTGTGTGTATGTTTAAACTATACCAGTTCACCATGATGTACTAACATCAGTGTGTGCTGTGTGTATGTTTAAACTACCAGTTCACCATGATGTACTAACATCAGTGTGTGCTGTGTGTATGTTTAAACTACCAGTTCACCATGATGTCCTAACATCAGTGTGTGCTGTGTGTATGTTTAAACTACCAGTTCACCATGATGTACTAACATCAGTGTGTGCTGTGTGTATGTTTAAACTACCAGTTCACCATGATGTACTAACATCAGTGTGTGCTGTGTGTATGTTTAAACTACCAGTTCACCATGATGTACTAACATCAGTGTGTGCTGTGTGTATGTTTAAACTACCAGTTCACCATGATGTACTAACATCAGTGTGTGCTGTGTGTATGTTTAAACTACCAGTTCACCATGATGTACTAACATCAGTGTGTGCTGTGTGTATGTTTAAACTACCAGTTCACCATGATGTACTAACATCAGTGTGTGCTGTGTGTATGTTTAAACTACCAGTTCACCATGATGTACTAACATCAGTGTGTGCTGTGTGTATGTTTAAACTACCAGTTCACCATGATGTACTAACATCAGTGTGTGCTGTGTGTATGTTTAAACTACCAGTTCACCATGATGTACTAACATCAGTGTGTGCTGTGTGTATGTTTAAACTACCAGTTCACCATGATGTACTAACATCAGTGTGTGCTGTGTGTATGGTTGAACTTAATACTAATGGTGTTTGGATCATCTAGGTGTCACATCGTGCCTTTCACACAACTCAGCGATCAGCATTGATCTGTTTCCGTTTTCACACTTCACTCAGCAGCCAGGAAACGTGACCACAAAGTGAACAAAGCAAGTAGAGTACACACTCCATTATTTCATGCATGTCTCCCTTCTTATTATTTATCATTTTCAAACCAAAGTCTTTAACTCTGCTTTCTCATATCAACATGATTATATTATTATTGTGTATCCATACTAAACCCAGCAGTTCACCTTATGATGTTCTCACATCATCAGTGTGCTATCTCCATATACTGTACACTCTGATAAGATGATGATCTGTTTAGATCATATTTACTCTGTGAATACAATCATTAGAGCAAGGATTTCTGAGGGGAAGTCCACTTTTGTGGATTTTCAGAAAGCGTTTGATTGTGTTGACAGGGATTTAAGTTTAAACTTTTTTAAACTTATTTCATCTGGTGTGGATTGAACATTTTATAAAGCCATTAAAGCTTTATATAAATCCCCGGTTGCCTGTGTGCAGGTGAACGATATGAAAACAGGGTGGTTTTCTACCCCACTTTTGGTTAAACAGGGTGACGTTCTTTCCCCTACCCTCTTCGCTTTGTTTATCAATGATTTAGCCCAACAAATTAAAATTAAAAATCTTGGTCTGCAAATTGGTGATATGAATTTGAATGTTTTGTTGTACGCAGATTATATAATTCTCCTAGCAGGGAATGAGAAAGAGCTGCAGATGATGTTAAATGTTGTTAATCTTTGGAGTAGAAAATGGAGATTATTAGAATAAACTCAAATTGTACATTTCCGGAAATCAGGTACAAGGAGAAGCACTTTTGATTTTCATGTTGGAGCTATGTCATTGGCATATACCAGTTCATATAAATATCTGGGTTTTACTTTTGATGCATTTCTTACATTTGAAGAGGGCGTTAGTGTGTTGGACGACACTGCTGGTAGAGCCCTGGGTTCAATAAGTCAAGTGAAAACTTGTAAAAATCTTAGTTATGCTACATTTTCAAAGCTTCAAAGAAAATATGTTTACTCCAGAACCTTATGTTACTTTACCCCTGGGTAGATCAGATCCAGAAGATCTTTATGTGTCCTCCCTCCCTTTGGCTATTGAGGTTGGCAGGTTCAATTATATTGCTGAGGAGGAGAGACTTTGTACTGTATGTGAATTAGGTGTTGTGGAAGATGAATTTCATTTTTTGTTTCATTGTACGCTATATGAGGAACCAAGATTGCCTCTATTTCAGTTAATGCAAAATAAGAAAGCTGAACTATTCTGGTCAGGAGATGATGCTAAGTATTCAGAGATGAAGTCGCAGTTTGGCCAGGTTTATTGGGAGTGCTTGGAAACTCAGAATAGAGAAGTTGTTCATCTGAATATACAACTCTGTCTTGTCTTGTTCATGTTTGAGCTTTTTGTAAGTTGTTTGTAAATTTTTGTGTATTGTTGAACTTGAATGATTTGTGTCCTGTAAGCCCAGACGGGCTGGGCACCATGAATATGGTGCATGACACAGAAATAAAACGTATCTATCTATCTATCTATCTATCTATCTATCTATCTATCTATCTATCTATCTATCTATCTATCTATCTATCTATCTATCTATCTATCTATCTATCTATCTATCTATCTATATATCTATCTATCTATCTATCTATCTATCTAGCAGTGTCTTCCTCAGAGTCAAACCTGACATCATCAGTGCAACAAAAACAATGTACCTATGGGGGGGGGGGGGGGGGGGGGTGAATGAGGATAGCATGATGTATGAACGGGGGAAGGGGAGCAGGTAGATGTACCCATCTGCTTAGGTGCATAGGCGGAGTTTGACTTTTAGCTTTGGGGGGGGGGGGGGCACTTTTGCAGGAGTCCGATGAGTGCGTGAAACGTGCGTGTGCATCTCTCTGACATACACACAGACACTACATTGTGTGTGTCTCTCTGACATACACACAGACAGTACATTGAGGAGTTTATTGTCTGCAACAAAGTGATGCAGTCACCTGCACTGTTTCAGGAAGGAAAGCTGTATTTTTAGCAGTTTGTGTCTCTTGTTGAGCACAAAAGTCCCTTAACAATTTCCTGTGCAAGACCACATCCTTCATACAAGTGCAGAGCGGGAGGGGCATTGTCAGCTAAAGAATAGAGGCGTGTCTTTGATGTGACTATATTCTCATGTTATGTCCTGTGTTTGAACGTCTCTGCAGCCTGGACAGAGAAAGAAGAGGACCAGATATGGGATTTACAGGAGCAGCCCGTGGATTTCTTGTCTTCCTTCTGTGTGTGTCAGGTAGTGTATCATTCAATTTACATTTTTCTGCTGCTCTGCCACAACAATTTACAATGAGTGGAACAGTGGAATAAGCTTCATTGTATCATGTTAGCTGTTCAGAAAGATCGTTGCTTGACGTTCATCAATATCTGTAAAAACTGTAAATGGCCTGCATTTATTTATCCAAAGTGCTTTACAGTTTTTCCTGGTTGTTTAAACATATTCCCTGATTCACTACCTCACTCCCTCAAAATCCTAAACATAAATCTCAAGACTCACACACAAAATGCTAAATCCTACACTTCCTTTGCACAAGCACACTTTGCCCTCAAAACTCAAGCACAAAATGCTAAATCCTATACTTCCTTTGCACAAGCACACTTTGCTCTCAAAACTCAAACACATACATCATCCGAGTAGACATTCCAAGCACTCATTGAACACCGATGTGCAAAATGGAAAACACTATAGTATGAATGGAAAACACTTTATGAATGATCAGGAGAATGATACCTTTGCATGTTCATGTTGTAGGCTAGCATTTTCTCCTTTCGTAAAATACCCAAATATAAAGCAACAGAAATGTAGTAAAAAAGAAAATATTATACTGTATCTCAGACCCAACAGCAAACTGAATGGAATGCAATACAAATACATTCTTCCCCAATTGCTAAAACACAAAACACAAGTGTTTTGTGCTTAGAATTTTGGGGAAACAGACACCATTGAACACTGATGTGCAAAATGGAAAACACTATATATGAATGGAAAACACTGTAGGAATGCCTTAGCAGTGGAATCAGGACTTTGCATGTTCAGTGTTTCACCTGTTGGATGTGAAATTGCAAATTGCAGCCTTTGAGGTGTCACATGATCAGCATTTTTAACAGTTGTGTCTGCGGTGTAGCACTAGCTCTATTGGAGCGGATTGGGCGTGATCAGCCCTTCCGCGGGCAACGTTGCAGACAGAGTAGGAAGGCTGATCCGTGAGCGGCTGCTTCCGGGACGCGGGTCGGGGTCTTAATCGGCCTCGGCTGGGTCTACTGGGCGAGGTTGTATGATGTTGACAGACCCGAAACACCTTACGACCCCAGCTAACATCACTGATGATGCGTCCCAGCGCATGCTGTACTATGTATTTTGAACGACGCTGCGCTCCGCAACAATGACCACAGTGTGAACAGAGAGGCGGCAAACCAAGCAAAGGACAGTATTGCCCCTTTTCACAGCAACCGTTTTGAGGTGGTAAAGCACGAGGTAAAGCAGGTGTAACCAATAAGATTAATGAGGCCCTGGCACTGGAACACCAAAATGGAATGGAACCATCATTAGTGTATTGTAATACCTGTTTTACTTCCTGCTTTACCACCTCAAAACAGCTGCTGTGAAAAGGGTCTATTGTATTTCAGCATCATGATGTTGAGTCAAACTGGCTCATGGTCCACTGGTCCAATGCAGTGGTGTTCCTTCTCTACTCCTCCATACTGTAGCACAGCCTGCCTCCATCCACACAACAACTCACTGTAGAAACAACACATTCAATCATCTGTTCCAGCACTTTACAATCACACTGATTGGCCAAATTGAAGTGCTGCAACATTTGTTTACTTGTTACTGATTGGCAGAGCTGAGGAAGGAGAGGCATACGATTGGCTCATAAGTTGCGTGCATGATTGGTGGGGGACTTGATGAACTGAATATGACAGTACAGTACTGCTGCTCTACTGCTCCACCCCAGAGACAAAACTGATTGCATTTATTTTTATCACCTGACAGAATGACCAACATGAACTGGCAAACAATCCCCGCCCTTTTTTTTAATCAGTCAACAATCTGACAATTGGGTTTTTGTAGTTTTCTTGTTAAATTTTTCATTCAGATTTACATTCAGATTTTTTTTTTTGACCGACACCCTTAACCAGAGTGACTTAGACAGTAGAGTGCAATACTGTGGAATCCACTTGAATTTAGATCTTAGATCTGTAACATGACCAGCATATGACAGCTGGTGATCAGCACGTGTCATTCTGGGGAGTTTGAAGCTTACCCACAAAATGCCCTTTTCCTCTTACTAAGATCCTCTCTGACATCACATTGGAGCTGAGATGATGTGAGTGGCAAAGTGGTTATGGGAAATGTAGTCCAGGTCTCTGGGTCACATACTGCAGCTCCGTCTGTAATGTGTTTGTGAATGTGATTGTGGTTTGTGATGTGCTCTGTGTTACAGTGGTCCAGCCTCAGGATGACTGGGGAGTGACTGACACTCCTACTGAGATCTGTGCCATCAAAGGATCAACTGTGGACATACGCTGCTCCTACACATACCCAGCCTACCTAGATGACCTCACTGTAACAGTTAAGACAACGTTGTGGTTTAAAGAGCAGGGTGGTGGTGAACGTGTGGATGTGACAACAGACTCACATTATGCAGGTCGTGTGGAGTATGGTGGTGATGAGAAGAACTGCAGCCTGAGAATCACAGACCTGAGAGAGAGTGACTCAGCTGTGTACAAGTTCAGCTTCACAACAAACCATCCAGCTGGGAGCTCTACTGCTTCACCTGGAGTCACTCTGACTGTCACAGGTAACTCTTTGACACAGATAGAGAGAGAGAGAGAGAGAGAGAGAGGAGAGAGAGACAGAGAGAGAGACAGATACAGAGAGAGGACAGACAGATAGAGAGAGAGAGGGGAGAGAGAGAGATGAGAGACACATATACAGAGAGAGAGAAGATAGAGAGAGAGAGAGGAGAGAGAGAAAAGAGAGAGAGAGGAGAGAGAGACAGATAGAGAGAGGGGGAGAGAGGGGGGGAGAGAGAGAGAGAGTTAGCACGTGCATGGAGTGCTGGCAGGGATTGCTCACAATTGGAAAACGCTCACACAATGGAGATAAAGGGAAATACCGATAAAGAGAGAGAGAGAGGCTGGTATTAGGTCTGTCCTGGGGCTCTAGTTTGTGGTTGTAAAGTTTCATGACTCTGTGATGATCCTAGAGGACACAATAGGTCATTTTATACAGTGAGGTCAAGTTTAAACAAAATCCCACTACAATGAAATGGATGGTTCTACTAAAGAGACTAACATCATCACACATGAATACAGTTGGGCTCATTGAACACAAGAGTCTCAGCTTTCCAGTCGTACCCAATTTATGCAATTCAGAGACTGTTTAGGGACCCCAGTATGCAGACATATTCTAATAGAAAAGGCGAAAATAAAACTGCATGTTTGTTTTGTGTGTGTAAAAAACATCATGGGATTAGCATCAAGTGTGCATGTCTGTAAAGGAGAGACTTGTGGTACCCAGAGAACACATTCTCATTCAGATATCTGGAGGTGAGAGGTCAAGTTACCCCTTTGAAGATAGGTTAGCTTCAGTCTAGCTTTAACAAATGATCCTGCTACCCCTTCCCCATGGTGCTTGTCCCCAGTTCAAGTGTGTGTGTGTGTGTGTGTGTGTGTGTGTGTGTGTGTGTGTGTGTGTGTGTGTGTGTGTGTGTGTGTGTGGGGGGGGGGGGGGGGGGGGGGGGGGTTAAACAGATTTTTACAGATGTTCATAATGAACGGGCACTACAGCCTTGGAAATGCTTTGTGCAAAGATGCAGACCATCAGAGAGAGACAGAGAGAGAGAGAGAGAGAGAGAGAGAGAGAGAGAGTGAGATGGAGTGGGTGAGGGGGTGCGCGCGAGGGAGCCAGCGATAGAGAGAGGGAGAGAGAGGGAGCGCGCAAGAGACAGAGAGAGAGAGACTGCGGGAGCGCACGAGGGAGAGAGAGAGATAGAGCGAGCACGTGAGAGAGAGGGAGCACGCGAGAGAGAGATAGAGGGACAGAGAGGGAGAGGAAGCGCGCGCACGAGAGAGGCTGTCTGCCCCCCCCCCCCCCCCCTGTGCGCAAACTGCGAGAGAGAGAGAGAGAGAGAGAGAGAGAGGGGGGAGGGAGAGAGAGAGAGAGAGAGAGAGAGAAAAGCCTGGGACATGCTAATTGTGTGTGTGTGTGTGTGTGTGTGTGTGTGTGTGTGTGTGTGTGTGTGTGTGTGTGTGTGTGTGTGTGATTGAAGGTTTAGTCTCTAATGACATTTCTGTTCCATGTTCACATATCAGATCTCCAGGTGCAGGTGAGCAGATCAACACTCAGACCTCATTCTACATTACAGGGATATAAGCTGGTAGATGTGAAGTGTGTCAGCAGATGTCATCTAGCTGCTCATCCTTCATACGTCTGGTACAGGAGAGGATTCAGACAAACTGATGAAGGAACATCTTATGCAGCCTTCTTTAGTCCTGTATCCAGCTATTCCTGTGCTGTAAAAGGACTTGAGGAGTTCCGCTCTCCTGCAGTGTGTGAGTTTACTCCACAGTGTGTCACTAACATAGCGCCACCTGCTGGACACCTTTACCTAATGCACTGTACCATGACTGCATGTATTTAAAAGATGTCATTCTAACAGTGATGTTTAAAAACTCTTTCATCTTTCAGGTGTCGATGGTCAAACCTGCAGCAGAGTGACTTACAGCAACACACACATCTGTGCCTTGAAGGGCTCATCAGTGGACATTTCTTGCACATACAACAGTTATTGGGATGTTGAATCTAAATTGTGGGTAATTCTCACACATAGTGATCGATGGCAGGATTCCTCAGAGCCTGAGGACCTTAGTGAGGACTCAGAGTTTGAAGGTCGTGTTCAGATGATTCACAGAGAGGAGACAACAAAGAGAGGAAGCTCCACTCTCAGAATCACTGACCTGAGAGAGAGTGATTCAGACCAGTATCGCTTCATATTCAAATACAAAACGCGGTCCGGTGTTTATCAATGGGGAAAAGATTTTCCTGGAACCAATCTGAGCGTCACAGGTATGTTGAACACAAACTGATATATACAACAGCATGGTACATTTAAACTAACTGATGACATCTGAATGTGGACAATACTGTTGGATATTGTGAGAACAGTTTCATGTCAAATTGATAGAGATGATATGAATTTGTGTTCAGCCCATTGAGAGATTAAATTATGATCAATTTAACTCACTAACACTATTCTACACTGTAGATATATACTGTGTAGAGTCTATACATTCTACACAATTAACATCTGATATTTTGACTCTCGTGTGTGTGTGTGCGTGTGTATGTGTGTGTGTGTGTGTGTGTGTGTGTGTGTGTGTGTCTGTATATGTGTGTGTGTGTGTGTGTGTGTGTGTGTGTGTGTGTGTCTGTGTGTGTGTGTGTCTGTGTGTGTGTGTGTGTGCGTGTGCGTGCACGCGCGCTTGTGTGTGTGTGTGTGTGTATGTGTGTGTGTGTGTGTGTGTGTGTGTGCGTGCGTGCGTGTGTGCGTGTGTGTGTGTGTGTGTGTGTGTGTGTGTGTGTGTGTGTGCGCGTGCGTGCGTGTGTGTGTGTGTGTGTGTGTGTGTGTGTGTGTGTCTGTGTGATATTGAAGGTTTAGTGTCTAATGACATTTCTGTTCCATGTTCACATATCAGATCTCCAGGTGCAGGTGAGCAGATCCCAGCTCTCTAACCAGGCAGAGCTGAAGTGTCACAGCAGCTGTCATCTAGCTGGTCATCTTTCCTACGTCTGGTACAAGAATGGAGAGAAAATGAAGGAAGGAACTTCTTCTTATCCAGGCAACTTTGGTCCTGAAGACAGATATTCCTGTGCTGTAGAAGGATATGAGGCTTTCCCCTCTCCTGCAGTGTCAGTGTGTGAGTTTACTCCACAGTGACATAACACCACCTAGTGGAGCCAGATAATATACATGATAAAACACAGCTTAATCTTAAAGTGTATTTATGTTAATATAATTTCTTCCAGATGGTCCGAAGGTCCCCTCAGTGTTGGTGAGTCCCTCTGGTGAGACAGTTGAGGGCAGTTCAGTGACTCTGACCTGCAGCAGTGATGCCAACCCAGCAGCTACTTACACCTGGTACAAGAAGAATGAAGATCCAGAGCAGAAAGCTTTGAAAGCAGGAGCACAGCTTGACTTGGTTTCCATCCAGTCCTCTGACTCTGGAGAGTATCACTGTGAAGCTGAGAATGAGCTGGGGACAAAGAGGTCTGCCTCTGTCTCTGTCAATGTGACATGTGAGTGAAACTAAAAGCAACAACACACACACACACACACACACACACACACACACACACACACACACACACACACACACACACACACACACACCTCTGTACTGTTCTTTGTTGTCATCTATGTGTGTCTGTCATCTTTTGTGCTCTGTGAATCGGCCTTGGGTTACTTGAAAGGCGCTATATAAATCCAAGCTATTATTATTATTATTATTACTGTACTGGAGGTCATCAATTTCTTAATGTAACACACCTTCTTATGTAAAGCAAAATGTATATATTATGGGCTGTTGGGAGTCAGCACTATATATATATATATATATATATATATATATATATATATATATATATATATATATATATATATATATATATCCACATTTACACTAATAGTATTCCATATGAAAACATAGTTTACAGGTTATTAGTCTGTAATGGATGTAAACATGCTAACTCATGTCTGTATTTCCATCTGATTCCCAGCATCAAGGATATCAACAGTCACTGCAGTAACATTAAGTACGACTCTTCTCCTGGTCATCCTACTCCTCATAGGTCTATTTGTCTTCCTTTGGATTAGGTGAGCAGTTCTGTTTCACTCAGGTTATGTTGGACACTTGGACATTTAAAATTCACTGTGTTCATGAATTCAGTTGTTCATTCATTGTCCTAAGCAGAAGGAAGAGGACCTCCCAACAACCATCTGGACCTGGAGGAGGACCAGACAACAGCCTGCAGGTGAGAAGAGGAACTAAACAAGTCCAAAAAAGCACTTTCCTCCTGCAGTCTGGCTCCTCAGTTCAGACTGCAGAGTCACTCTCTGTCTTCTAGCAGGCTACAACTTGAAAGCTCATCTGACTGAGTATCACTTCATCTCTCTTTCCTCTTCTTCACCCAAATACATCCTCCTCTCCTCATCTTCCTCTCTTCTATCTTCCTCCTCTTTCACTCAATCAACTTCCTCTCTTGTTTATTACAAACTCTTCTACCCTTTCTCCTCCCTGCCTTGTGTTCCTTTACTGACCTCTTCTGACATAAATTAGTAAATTATTGAGACAGGAATCTTTGTTTCTTCATCACTATGGGTGGTGGATCTTTGACACTTTCACTCCCAGCTGCTTGTCATGTTGGAGAATTTAAAAAAGTGTTTATGCTTTTGTATGCATTCATATTTGGTCTGAATATGATTCAGCTAAATGTGGTACACTACACTGTGGTTATTTTCTTTGTAATGCCATACCCCTTTTTATTATAGATATAGATTATAGATAGATATAGATATATTATATATTATAGATTATAGTTTTATAAGTAAGAAAAAAAAGCACAATTACTACACTGTTGCACAGTTGCAGATGTAAGTAGGTAAAAGGGAGCAGACTGAAATTCCATGGTGAGGGTTTTTTGTTCCTAAAGGGACAGAAAGTGAGTTTTCTCAAATGGACAACATGTAAACTCTACCGTTTATATTTGACAACCATGCAGTCAAGTTCTTACTCCTTTGTTAAGGATTTGCAGGGTTTGTTTTCTCTATCTTCACTTTTTAACTAAGCCCGACGGACCCGGTACCAGGTCCACCCCAACCCCATAGTTATGGGAATTAATCAATATTATTAATTGTTGACATCCTTATTACCATTGTATTTCAGGTGTGCTGTCATGTCTTGTGACCTTGCTTAACTTAATATTGTTTGTTGCAGATTCCTCTCTCTGCTCCAGCCTCCAGAACCCAACCAGACCCCACTTACCAGAACCTCAGTCCAGCCACCATGGATCAGAACCAAACATCCTCTACTCTGCAGCCAGACCCCACCTACCTGAGCCTCCATCCAGCCACCATGGATCAGAACCAAACACCCTCTACTCTGCAGCCAGACCCCACCTACCTGAGCCTCCATCCAGCCACCATGGATCAGAACCAAACACCCTCTACTCTGCAGCCAGACCCCACCTACCTGAGCCTCCATCCAGCCACCATGGATCAGAACCAAACACCCTCTACTCTGCAGCCAGACCCCACCTACCTGAGCCTCCATCCAGCAACCATGGATCAGAACCAAACATATTCTACTCTGCAGCCAGACTCCACCTACCTGAGCCTCCATCCAGCCACCATGGATCAGAACCAAATATACTCTACTCTGCAGGGACACTCCACTTACCAGAACCTCAGTCCAGCCACCATGGATCATCAGGACCAAACAGAGTCTCAGACAGACTAGTTAGTAGTGGAGTGCTGAGATGCTAGAGTTGTAAACCTGTATTTGATTCAAGATTGAAGATATTTTAATAGTCATAGTAAATAATTAGATTACAAATGAGGAATTTGACTTAGTGCAAATATGCAGCACAGTCGTCACATCAAGTAGAAGATGGAGCAACACAGAACAATCTCAAATGATAAAGTGCAAAGTAAAAAGTCCTATAAAGTGACATATAATGGAGGGGGGTTAACGTCCTGATTTGTGGGGGCTTTCGGGTCTAATTGAAGATGCAGATGGCAGTTGGAAAGAAAGTGTCTCTGTGTGGAGAGGTTCTGGTACTGAAAGAAAGTGTCTCTGTGTGGAGAGGTTCTGGTACTGAAAGAAAGTGTCTCTGTGTGGAGAGGTTCTGATACTGAAAGAAAGTGTCTCTGTGTGGAGAGGTTCTGGTACTGAAAGAAAGTGTCTCTGTGTGGAGAGGTTCTGGTACTGAAAGAAAGTGTCTCTGTGTTGAGAGGTTCTGGTACAGAAAGAAAGTGTCTCTGTGTTGAGAGGTTCTGGTACTGAAAGAAAGTGTCTCTGTGTGGAGAGGTTCTGGTACTGAAAGAAAGTGTCTCTGTGTGGAGAGGTTCTGGTACTGAAAGAAAGTGTCTCTGTGTGGAGAGGGTCTGGTACTGAAAGAAAGTGTCTCTGTGTGGAGAGGTTCTGGTACTGAAAGAAAGTGTCTCTGTGTGAAGAGGTTCTGGTACTGAAAGAAAGTGTCTCTGTGTGGAGAGGTTCTGGTACTGAAAGAAAGTGTCTCTGTGTGGAGAGGTTCTGGTACTGAAAGAAAGTGTCTCTGTGTGGAGAGGTTCTGGTACTGAAAGAAAGTGTCTCTGTGTGGAGAGGTTCTGGTACTGAAAGAAAGTGTCTCTGTGTGGAGAGGTTCTGGTACTGAAAGAAAGTGTCTCTGTGTGGAGAGGGTCTGGTACTGAAAGAAAGTGTCTCTGTGTGGAGAGGTTCTGGTACTGAAAGAAAGTGTCTCTGTGTGGAGAGGTTCTGGTACTGAAAGAAAGTGTCTCTGTGTTGAGAGGTTCTGGTACTGAAAGAAAGTGTCTCTGTGTGGAGAGGTTCTGGTACTGAAAGAAAGTGTCTCTGTGTGGAGAGGTTCTGGTACTGAAAGAAAGTGTCTCTGTGTGGAGAGGTTCTGGTACTGAAAGAAAGTGTCTCTGTGTGGAGAGGTTCTGGTGCTGAAAGGCCAGACATCAGTCTTCTGCTAAGCGGGAAGGCTTTGAAGATAAGTGGTTGGCCATGATTTTCTGATGAAACATTATTTCAGAATTGTGTTGTTTTAGAAACAACAAAATCCTGTGTATTTGTATATAATGTTCTGCTCTTATTTCCTGTTGAAACAGGATGTTGGGTCATAACGTGGGGGAGGGATCATTCAAAGCTGTAAACCAATGGGAGATCACTTATGGAAAGAAAGGCACTTTTACAGAAGGGCCAGGTAGAGGGGCAACATCTGTAAAGTTCTATTTCAGACAGGCTCCGCCCCTAGCAGGGCTTTGTTGCTACAGCCACTCCTACGAGTGGATCAGCACACTGCAATGTGCAAGTACATACTCAGCCAATCAGGATGAGCCTACTCAACCCTACGCAGCCGGACCCTATAAAACAGTGCTGGTCTCACTCACCACCATCCACTTTTCTTCAGCACCTGGTGAACAAGTTTGCCTAAGATGACATCGTCTGGAATCAACACCGTTGGATAGATACCACCTGAGCAGCACTGGCCTGATCCAGAACACGGTGCCCAGCAGCTGCAGGGCTCTTCCCATGATGAGACACAGGCAGTGCTGGACTCATTGGAACACATCTACTTCAGTGTTCTCCTGGAATGTAGCTCCTCTAGCTGTGATGAGGGTGAGGCGAGGCAACAACAGCTCCACCACTTTACAGAGCCTGCCGGCCCCGGACAGTCCCTGCCGGATGCCCCTGTTCAGCAGCAGAGCTCCCCCTGCTGGCTGCTCCCATGACAGACATGCCTTATTTGATTGGTTTGTGCTGCCTTGGCAGGTGTACAGTCAATGGTTTCTTTCAGGGGTATGGAGTTCCTTCAGGGGCTCCAAACTTTTATGCTTTCAAACTTTTGAATGGCAGTTTAAGCTTTAAAACTTTTGAATGGCAGTTTAAGTTTTTTAACTTTTGAATGGCGGTTTAAGCTTTTAAACTTTTGAATGGCAGTTCAAGGTTTATCTCCTTATGTAATTGTTTCTCCTTTACATTCACTTTTATCTGTTTACATAAGTTGCATGTTTGTTTTCTAGTTGTAATCCATTTATCCCCTATTACCTTTTATTCATTTTTTATGTATTCCTTTTTTATTAAACAGTTTAATATATTTGATTGTGAAAAAAATCTGTAATTTCTTTACACGTAAAGTGCTATAAAAATAAAGTTATTATTATGATTATTATCATCAATATTATTATGATTATGTTAAACCACTTAGCGCTTTTTCCTTCTTCTCACGGAGGTGAGTTACCTGTTTCCAAAATGTAACTTCACTTGAAGCAAGGAATCAAATTCTGCTTTACTGATTATAAATATTAAAACTTCACTGTGCATAGTTTGTTTATGTATATTTTAGGATGAAGTACATGACTTGTTTATCTGATATATTTTTCAGAAGCCTATTTCTAATAAAGACTCAAAATAAATATATGTCTTCTTTTTCACTGACTCCCAGCCAGCCAGGAAATAGAACCTGACATAGAGCCCCAGTCAGGGCACTTTTTAAGTGGGGGTTCCCCACCAGGAGAATGTTAGGTCACTTTCACATATAAGCTAGTGGACTCTGTGCTTTCACATATAAGCTGGTGGACTCTGTGCTTTCACATATAAGCTGGTGGACTCTGTGCTTTCACATATAAACTGGTGGACTCTGTGCTTTCACATATAAACTGGTGGACTCTGTGCTTTCACATATAAGCTGGTGGACTCTGTGCTTTCACATATAAACTGGTGGACTCTGTGCTTTCACATATAAGCTGGTGGACTCTGTGCTTTCACATATAAGCTGGTGGACTCTGTGCTTTCACATATAAGCTGGTGGACTCTGTGCTTTCACATATAAACTGGTGGACTCTGTGCTTTCACATATAAACTGGTGGACTCTGTGCTTTCACATATAAACTGGTGGACTCTGTGCTTTCACATATAAACTGGTGGACTCTGTGCTTTCACATATAAGCTGGTGGACTCTGTGCTTTCACATATAAGCTGGTGGACTCTGTGCTTTCACATATAAACTGGTGGACTCTGTGCTTTCACATATAAACTGGTGGACTCTGTACTTTCACATACTGTATAAGCTGGTGGACTCTGTGTTTTCACATATAAGATGGTGGACTCTGTGCTTTCACATATAAGCTGGTGGACTCTGTGCTTTCATATATAAACTGCTGGACTCTGTGCTTTCACATATAAACTGCTGGACTCTGTGCTGTCACATATAAGCTGGTGGACTCTGTGCTTTCACATATAAACTGGTGGACTCTGTGCTTTCACATATAAGCTGGTGGACTCTGTACTTTCACATACTGTATAAGCTGGTGGACTCTGTGTTTTCACATATACAGTAAGATGGTGGACTCTGTGCTTTCACATATAAGCTGGTGGACTCTGTGTTTTCACATATAAGATGGTGGACTCTGTGCTTTCATATATAAGCTGGTGGACTCTGTACTTTCACATATAAACTGGTGGACTCTGTGCTGTCACATATAAACTGGTGGACTCTGTACTTTCACATACTGTATAAGCTGGTGGACTCTGTGTTTTCACATATAAGATGGTGGACTCTGTGCTTTCACATATAAGCTGGTGGACTCTGTGCTTTCACATATAAACTGCTGGACTCTGTGCTTTCACATATAAACTGCTGGACTCTGTGCTGTCACATATAAGCTGGTGGACTCTGTGCTTTCACATATAAACTGGTGGACTCTGTGCTTTCACATATAAGCTGGTGGACTCTGTACTTTCACATACTGTATAAGCTGGTGGACTCTGTGTTTTCACATATACAGTAAGATGGTGGACTCTGTGCTTTCACATATAAGCTGGTGGACTCTGTGCTTTCACATACTGTATAAGCTGGTGGACTCTGTGTTTTCACATATAAGATGGTGGACTCTGTGCTTTCATATATAAGCTGGTGGACTCTGTACTTTCACATATAAACTGGTGGACTCTGTGCTGTCACATATAAACTGGTGGACTCTGTACTTTCACATACTGTATAAGCTGGTGGACTCTGTGTTTTCACATATAAGATGGTGGACTCTGTGCTTTCACATATAAGCTGGTGGACTCTGTGCTTTCACATATAAGCTGGTGGACTCTGTGCTTTCACATATAAACTGGTGGACTCTGTGCTTTCACATATAAACTGGTGGACTCTGTGCTTTCACATATAAACTGGTGGACTCTGTGCTTTCACATATAAACTGGTGGACTCTGTGCTTTCACATATAAGCTGGTGGACTCTGTGCTGTCACATATAAGCTGGTGGACTCTGTGCTTTCACATATAAACTGGTGGACTCTGTGCTTTCACATATAAGCTGGTGGACTCTGTACTTTCACATATAAGCTGGTGGACTCTGTGCTTTCACATATAAACTGGTGGACTCTGTGCTTTCACATATAAACTGGTGGACTCTGTGCTTTCACATATAAGCTGGTGGACTCTGTGCTTTCACATACTGTATAAGCTGGTGGACTCTGTGTTTTCACATATAAGCTGGTGGACTCTGTGCTTTCACATACTGTATAAGCTGGTGGACTCTGTGTTTTCACATATAAGATGGTGGACTCTGTGCTTTCACATATAAGCTGGTGGACTCTGTGCTTTCACATATAAACTGGTGGACTCTGTGCTTTCACATATAAACTGGTGGACTCTGTGCTTTCACATATAAGCTGGTGGACTCTGTGCTTTCACATACTGTATAAGCTGGTGGACTCTGTGCTTTCACATATAAGCTGGTGGACTCTGTGCTTTCACATACTGTATAAGCTGGTGGACTCTGTGTTTTCACATATAAGATGGTGGACTCTGTGCTTTCACATATAAGCTGGTGGACTCTGTGCTTTCACATATAAGCTGGTGGACTCTGTGCTGTCACATATAAGCTATATAAGCTGGTGGACTCTGTGCTTTCACATATAAACTGGTGGACTCTGTGCTTTCACATATAAACTGGTGGACTCTGTGCTTTCACATATAAGCTGGTGGACTCTGTGCTGTCACATATAAGCTGGTGGACTCTGTGCTTTCACATATAAACTGGTGGACTCTGTGCTTTCACATATAAGCTGGTGGACTCTGTACTTTCACATATAAGCTGGTGGACTCTGTGCTTTCACATATAAACTGGTGGACTCTGTGCTTTCACATATAAACTGGTGGACTCTGTGCTTTCACATATAAGCTGGTGGACTCTGTGCTTTCACATACTGTATAAGCTGGTGGACTCTGTGTTTTCACATATAAGATGGTGGACTCTGTGCTTTCATATATAAGCTGGTGGACTCTGTACTTTCACATATAAACTGGTGGACTCTGTGCTGTCACATATAAACTGGTGGACTCTGTACTTTCACATATAAACTGGTGGACTCTGTACTTTCACATACTGTATAAGCTGGTGGACTCTGTGTTTTCACATATAAGATGGTGGACTCTGTGCTTTCACATATAAGCTGGTGGACTCTGTGCTTTCACATATAAACTGGTGGACTCTGTGCTTTCACATATAAGCTGGTGGACTCTGTGCTTTCACATATAAACTGGTGGACTCTGTGCTTTCACATATAAACTGGTGGACTCTGTGCTTTCACATATAAGCTGGTGGACTCTGTGCTTTCACATATAAACTGGTGGACTCTGTGCTGTCACATATAAACTGGTGGACTCTGTGCTTTCACATATAAGCTGGTGGACTCTGTACTTTCACATATAAGCTGGTGGACTCTGTGCTTTCACATATAAGCTGGTGGACTCTGTGCTTTCACATATAAACTGGTGGACTCTGTGCTTTCACATATAAGCTGGTGGACTCTGTACTTTCACATATAAGCTGGTGGACTCTGTACTTTCACATATAAGCTGGTGGACTCTGTGCTTTCACATATAAGCTGGTGGACTCTGTGCTTTCACATATAAGCTGGTGGACTCTGTACTTTCACATATAAGCTGGTGGACTCTGTGCTTTCACATATAAGCTGGTGGACTCTGTGCTTTCACATATAAACTGGTGGACTCTGTGCTTTCACATATAAGCTGGTGGACTCTGTACTTTCACATATAAGCTGGTGGACTCTGTGCTTTCACATATAAGCTGGTGGACTCTGTGCTTTCACATATAAACTGGTGGACTCTGTGCTCTCACATATAAGCTGGTGGACTCTGTGCTTTCACATATAAGCTGGTGGACTCTGTACTTTCACATATAAGCTGGTGGACTCTGTGCTTTCACATATAAACTGGTGGACTCTGTGCTCTCACATATAAGCTGGTGGACTCTGTGCTTTCACATATAAGCTGGTGGACTCTGTACTGTCACATATAAGCTGGTGGACTCTGTGCTTTCACATATAAACTGGTGGACTCTGTACTGTCACATATAAACTGGTGGACTCTGTGCTGTCACATATAAGCTGGTGGACTCTGTGCTTTCACATATAAGCTGGTGGACTCTGTACTTTCACATATAAGCTGGTGGACTCTGTACTTTCACATATAAGCTGGTGGACTCTGTGCTTTCACATATAAGCTGGTGGACTCTGTGCTTTCACATATAAGCTGGTGGACTCTGTGCTTTCACATATAAGCTGGTGGACTCTGTACTGTCACATATAAGCTGGTGGACTCTGTGCTTTCACATATAAACTGGTGGACTCTGTACTGTCACATATAAACTGGTGGACTCTGTGCTGTCACATATAAGCTGGTGGACTCTGTGCTTTCACATATAAGCTGGTGGACTCTGTACTTTCACATATAAGCTGGTGGACTCTGTACTTTCACATATAAGCTGGTGGACTCTGTGCTTTCACATATAAGCTGGTGGACTCTGTGCTTTCACATATAAACTGGTGGACTCTGTGCTTTCACATATAAGCTGGTGGACTCTGTACTTTCACATATAAGCTGGTGGACTCTGTGCTCTCACATATAAGCTGGTGGACTCTGTGCTTTCACATATAAGCTGGTGGACTCTGTGCTTTCACATATAAACTGGTGGACTCTGTGCTCTCACATATAAGCTGGTGGACTCTGTGCTTTCACATATAAGCTGGTGGACTCTGTACTTTCACATATAAGCTGGTGGACTCTGTGCTTTCACATATAAACTGGTGGACTCTGTGCTCTCACATATAAGCTGGTGGACTCTGTGCTTTCACATATAAGCTGGTGGACTCTGTACTGTCATATATAAGCTGGTGGACTCTGTGCTTTCACATATAAACTGGTGGACTCTGTACTGTCACATATAAACTGGTGGACTCTGTGCTTTCACATATAAGCTGGTGGACTCTGTGCTGTCACATATAAACTGGTGGACTCTGTGCTTTCACATATAAGCTGGTGGACTCTGTGCTGTCACATATAAACTGGTGGACTCTGTACTTTCACATATAAGATGGTGGACTCTGTGCTGTCACATATAAACTGGTGGACTCTGTGCTTTCACATATAAGCTGGTGGACTCTGTGCTGTCACATATAAGACTCTGTGCTTTCACATATAAGCTGGTGGACTCTGTGCTGTCACATATAAACTGGTGGACTCTGTGCTTTCACATATAAGCTGGTGGACTCTGTGCTGTCACATATAAGCTGGTGGACTCTGTGCTTTCACATATAAACTGGTGGACTCTGTGCTTTCACATATAAGCTGGTGGACTCTGTACTTTCACATATAAGCTGGTGGACTCTGTACTTTCACATATAAGCTGGTGGACTCTGTGCTTTCACATATAAACTGGTGGACTCTGTGCTGTCACATATAAGCTGGTGGACTCTGTACTTTCACATATAAGCTGGTGGACTCTGTGCTTTCACATATAAACTGGTGGACTCGATGTGATTCGGGGAGGTGAAGTTGCAACATTGTTTCTTTTTTCATTTGGTCTTTCACAGCAATTTGTCACAAGCGCACCAAACTTTCTGAACAATGTCATGTGGTCGATCCGGTCACTCGTCTATTGGACAGAATATAGAGGGCAAATCTCTCCTCTTCTGCCTCCTTGCCTGCTGAGGGCTGACTGAACAACACAAGTGAATCCGTGAAACACAACCCATAGAAACACCACCTTTAAACAATCTTCAGATTTTTGGTTTTACTTTGGTGTTACTATCAAATAAATATTTACAAACAGCTTATATGTGAAAGCGACCTTAGTTACAAAGACATTGTTTCCTGCATTCTGGTGAATGTTATTACACTGATATGCATAAGAATTTACACAACGAAATTCCAGGCTCCCCATCGTGCAACCATTCAGCACAATACAATACAATCACCAATTAAATAACAATTCACCAGGCGCCACAGTATATAGACACAGACTAGTAATAATAGCAGCAGTATGATAAATAGTATATAGTAATAATAAAGTCTGTGTGTATAGTGCAGGTGTGTAGGCTTTGTT
>NC_139628.1:25908148-25970648 GCF_964638095.1 Poromitra crassiceps | reverse complement strand
TTATCATGATGTATGTGTCTTTATCAGAACATGTGTTATCATGATGTATGTATGTCTTTATCAGAACATGTGTTATCATGATGTATGTATGTCTTTATCAGAACATGTGTTATCATGATGTATGTATGTCTTTATCAGAACATGTGTTATCATGATGTATGTATGTCTTTATCAGAACATGTGTTATCATGATGTATGTATGTCTTTATCAGAACATGTGTTATCATGATGTATGTATGTCTTTATCAGAACATGTGTTATCATGATGTATGTATGTCTTTATCAGAACATGTGTTATCATGATGTATGTATGTCTTTATTAGAACATGTGTTATCATGATGTATGTATGTCTTTATCAGAACATGTGTTATGATGTATGCATGTCTTTATCAGAACATGTGTTATCATGATGTATGTATGTCTTTATCAGAACATGTGTTATCATGATGTATGTATGTCTTTATTAGAACATGTGTTATCATGATGTATGTATGTCTTTATCAGAACATGTGTTATCATGATGTCTTTATCAGAACATGTGTTATCATGATGTATGCATGTCTTTATCAGAACATGTGTTATCATGATGTATGTATGTCTTTATCAGAACATGTGTTATCATGATGTATGTATGTCTTTATTAGAACATGTGTTATCATGATGTATGTATGTCTTTATCAGAACATGTGTTATCATGATGTATGTATGTCTTTATCAGAACATGTGTTATCATGATGTATGCATGTCTTTATCAGAACATGTGTTATCATGATGTATGTATGTCTTTATCAGAACATGTGTTATCATGATGTCTTTATCAGAACATGTGTTATCATGATGTATGCATGTCTTTATCAGAACATGTGTTATCATGATGTATGTATGTCTTTATCAGAACATGTGTTATCATGATGTATGTATGTCTTTATCAGAACATGTGTTATCATGATGTATGTATGTCTTTATCAGAACATGTGTTATCATGATGTATGCATGTCTTTATCAGAACATGTGTTATCATGATGTATGTATGTCTTTATCAGAACATGTGAGGTCTCCAGACCATAGTTCAAGCAGAAGGCCACTCACGCATAATCCGATCATCCCCTGACGACAGTCAAGTTCTAGCATAACGTGGTCAGTCAAAAGTCCTAGTATGACGTCTGCTATGACGTCAAACATGACGTCAGTTAATCCTCATATATATAGCAAGGGTTCTACGTCACCTCTCTCTCTCTGGCCGATCATAGCAGCAGCAGCTCACGGCAGCCCATCTCCCTTGAAGCCGGCCTCCGAAGCGTTGTTTTGCACCAGATCCGCAGACCGAATCAGCACCCACAAGCCTTCTCTACCCGTGGATATTCCCATTCCCGGCATGTCGAGTTCCGAGCCAGAGCAGCCCATGGACTGTGACGGCAGCTTAGTCATCGGTCCCCTGTCCCGGACCGGCCACGGAGCGTACTTGCCTTCCGAGGTGTCTGACGAAGACGTTGGCGAAGCGACCGGACCACAGGCTGCCAGCATAGCCCCCCGCGCGCCACTGCGACGGCCCCGGTAGGAGAGCAGAAGACGAAGCGCCGCGCCGTGGACGCCCAAGAACGCGTGCGAGCGTGCCGGAGGTGCGGCGCGGACGTGCGAGAGGCCGCGGGCGAAGACCAGTAGAGGCAGCCGCCCCGAGAGCCGGGAGCCGCTGGGGAAATGCAGGCCGCGGGGCCGCCGCGAGACGCCACGTACTTCCTGGTCGCACTGACCTCCAGGCCGCCGGGCAGATTCTCGGTGATTGACGGGAACCGGCTTGGAGAAGCGCTGAAGCCGGAGCGCCGTAGCATCTCCGGCACTCTGGGCAGACCGAAAGGTCCATGGGGCGAACGGTTCATTCTGGCGGCAACAGCTGAAATGTAGTGCAATTTGCTTTTCCTTCCAAATCCAGCGACGTAAAATAATCCATTCACGAAAAGAATAAGCACTCCCAGGGATTCATGGACGATAAAAGTTTAACGTTACATGCAGTTAAGCAGAAAGTCGCACTCGGCAGTAAAACTCGCATCCATGTAACGTTAATCCATCGGGTGTCCTGTTCTTTCTGTCACGAAGACTATAATCCACCAGATCACATGACGTTTTGTCATCAAGTCTTTAATCCACCACTTCAGGACATCCTCTTAATCCAAAACAGAGTGTGAAAAGTAGCTGTCTCTCTCCTTGTTGTGGTGTTTGTGAAACGGAGGTTCACGGTAACCAGAGACCTTTTATCGTAAAGATGCGACAGCACACAGCCAATCCGCCATTTTGGAGACTAAGCTTCTGCCCCAGCAAGGAGCCGTATTTCAGGCCAAAATGGCCGCAGCGCTGTTTTCAAAAAGGCACTATATACTCTTGCCTTCTCATTCTCAATTATCTTTGCTGTTACACGCAGCTGAGTTTGTTTATTTTCTACCTCTGGGTCCCCAGTGACCCCATGTGACTGATGGTGACTGATAAATTAAATTAGGAAGCTTCTGTGATGATGACAATGATAATTTCTTAACTTTAGCCGATCTGAGGGGGTTTATTTGAACAACAATCTTAAAAAACAACTCCACTATCACCCCCCTTTCTGGAGCCCGACGACACCTTCATAATACCAGACTCGCTGTTAGTCGTCTTGGACATGGACGAGGGGACGTTAGGTTTCATAGTGGACGGACATGACCTAGGGGTGGCGCTCGGAGGACTTAAGGGCAGGAAGGTGTACCCCGCAGTGAGCGCCGTGTGGGGACACTGCGAAATACGAATCCGGTACATAAACGGACTCGATCCGGATCCCCTCCCTCTGATGGACCTGTGCAGGCGCTCCGTGCGGGCGGCTCTAGGAAGGGACCGCCTGAGCGGAATCCACGGACTGCCCCTGCCCGCCTCTCTCAAGAGCTACCTGCTCTACCAAGGACGGGGTTGACGACCACAGCACACCGAGCATACCCCGGAGGACCAGTCACCCGTGGACGCGAAAGGACCCATGAGGAAAGTATCAGTACTTCAGCATTTAAACGGGCAATCTACCAGTCCAGTAAAATCAATTAAAAAAAAAAAAAAAAAAAAAAAACTTTATTAGTCCCACAAAGGGCAATTTAAGGCATGAATACTGCAAACAAGCTGTACTCTGTACACATCCAAAAAAAAAAAAAAAAAAAAAAAAACAAGACAATAAATACAATAAATGACACTGATAAAGCAAGATCCTGATTACAGTGTATCCAACACCACAAAGGAATATAGGTGTCAGATCAATACAAATTAATTTCAGTCAATACAATCCAAGTGCATATTAGACTTGTTCAAGGGTTCAAATCAAAAGGTCAAGGTACAGACCTAGTCTAGATAAACTGACCACTTCTCGTACTGTGGCTGTTCACCAGTCGAATGGCCTCTGGAACCAAACCAAACTTCCTTCTGCTTGTTTCGCAGGCAGGCTGTCTAAAGCGCTTTCCTGATGGCATTAAGTCAAAACAGACATGAAGGACATGCGTGGAGTCATTGATTACCTCGTGCGCTTTCTTGAGCACTCGTGCACTACTAAACCGTACTAGGGATCTTTGTGTTTTGCCTATAATGCCTATAATCAGACGTATTCTCATCTCTTTAATACTCCGTCTGCCCGCAACGGCCCGCCCCACCAAACAGAAATACTGTCTTACATTGCTCCGAAAACACCACATGTACCGTAGGTGTCCCTCGTGCTTTGACTAAATAAGGCGAAGCTGACTGACAAGTTATTCGGCCTGTGATCTGACTATTCTACACAGCGGGCATCTCAGCCTGCCTATTTCCGACGCCTAAGCGGAAATCGCTTTCTGGCAAATGGCCAGCGGGAGTCACAATAATAATAATAATAATAATAATTATAATAATAATAATTACAACAATAATAATAATAACCACGCAAGGGGCCATTCTAACACCCCTGGCCCACGGAGCTTGTCTGAGCATCAGCTAGAATGAGTGTTACTGCATAACTTCGGACCGAAGCCAGACGGCCCAGGGAATGCTGACGTCTTTCCGTGTTAAGCTACCCGGTCTTAATACACCACTTCCTGTTCTTAATGAATTTCAAAGTAAAATGCCTCTGGCATTTCTTCAGAAGCAGAATCAGAATGACTTTAATGATCCCCGAGGGGAAATCGGGACAGGTTACAGTAGCTCGCTCACAGTACACACATAGCTTAAAATAAAATAAACAGTAGTAAATGCAACGCAAATGCAATATTAAGCAACAAGCAGGAAAAACACAACATAGCATAGAATAACTAGTAAATGCGCTAGAAGCAAAAAATAAATAAATAAGTGGAATGTCTAAGTAGCAAAATACAAAATACGTCAGGTAAGTATACATTCCGTGTCAATTATCATTATTGCACCCTGGACTATATTAAGTCGGCTTGCCCTATACGCCACACGTGGCTCAGCCAGGCACAGTTAACCTATCGGCTGGCTCAGTCTCAGGGAGACTGAGCGTCTCCGAGGTGCTCTTTAAGAGAGGCCTTAAATAGACCAATGGCCACAGGCAGGAATGATTTCCTGTGCCTCTCCGTACTGCATCTAGGTGGAATCAGTCTCTCACTGAACGTACTCCTGTGTTCGACTAGCACGCCGTGGAGTGGGTGCGAGTCATTGTTCATGATGGAGCGTAGCCTGGACAACGTTCTCTTCTCTGACACCGCAGTCAGAGAGCCCCGCTGCCCCAGCACACAATAGCATACAGGAAGGCACTAGCCCCCTTCTGCCCTTTCTCGTTCATGGCTCAGTACGTCAAGCTCAGGCCTCGGACCGGCCCCTCGGCTCCCCTGCTCCTCATCGCACCCTGTCACCACATGACAAGATCCCGGTTCACCCTGCACCTCAAGCAGACGCTCCAGCAATGCAACCTCCCGACGAAGGACTACTCCAGCCACTCCTTCAGGATCGGAGCGGCCACCTCGGCCGCCGAGCAAGGAGTGCCCTCCGCCTCCCTCCAGCAAATGGGCCGCTGGCCCTCATCGGCATTCTCCAGCTACATCCGCCCGGAGCAGGCGGCCATACTGGTGGCCCAAAGAACCCTCCTCCCTTAATCGGTGAGCATGGCAAGTTTGGCAACAAACAGTGTCCCGGACTTTAAAATGTCTCGTTGGTGGCGGCTCCCCGTAAGCATGGCGCCCAGTAAGGCGCAGTAAATTCCCCGGCTCATTTTTGGGGGGATAGAGTCGGAGAAAGTCAGGGTAGTTGCGCCAAGGCAGCCAAGTAGGCCAAGCCGGGAAGCGCCAAGCTAAACTTTAATGTACCAAGATCGAAGGCCCGACGAGTTGGGAGCGCCAGCCGCAAATAGCTGTAAGTCGCTAAAAAGGTCGAAGGCCGGAAAAGTACAATCGCGAAGCGCCAAGGCGGCCAGGTAGGCCAGGCTGGGAAGCGCTATCGCGAGGTGCCCGACCGAGTTGGGAGCGCCAGCCGCAAATAGCTGTAAGTCGCTAAAAAGGTCGAAGGCAGGAAAAGCACGTACCAAGGCCCGACCGAGTTGGGAGCGCCAGCCGCAAATAGCTGTAAGTCGCTAAAAAGGTCGAAGGCCGGAAAAGTACAATCGCGAAGCGCCAAGGCGGCCAGGTAGGCCAAGCTGGGAAGCGCTGTCGCGAGGTGCCCGACCGAGTTGGGAGCGCCAGCCGCAAATAGCTGTAAGTCGCTAAAAAGGTCAAAGGCAGGAAAAGCATGTACCAAGAACGAAGGCCCGACCGAGTTGGGAGCGCCAGCCGCAAATAGCTGTAAGTCGCTAAAAAGGTCGAAGGCCGGAAAGTACGATCGCGAAGCGCCAAGGCGGCCGGGTAGGCCAAGCTGGGAAGCGCTATCGCGAGGTGCCCGACCGAGTTGGGAGTGCCAGCCGCAAATAGCTGTAAGTCGCTAAAAAGGTTGAAGGCCGGAAAAGTGCAATCAACTACTGGCGCCTGCAGATCTCAATTAACCTCCGGTAATCAGATCTTCCTTTTGGGGGATCTCCTAGCCTATGCAGGCGCCCTCCTCTGCCTCAAGAGCAGCGCCACTGGCCAATGGAGTCAAGCGCCAAAGCATTTGCCATGCATGCCGATTGCTAAATAAAGTTTGTCTAATCCTACCAACTGGCCTCTCCTGATTGAAGTGAGGTCTCCAGACCATAGTTCAAGCAGAAGGCCACTCACGCATAATCCGATCATCCCCTGACGACAGTCAAGTTCTAGCATAACGTGGTCAGTCAAAAGTCCTAGTATGACGTCTGCTATGACGTCAAACATGACGTCAGTTAATCCTCATATATATAGCAAGGGTTCTACGTCACCTCTCTCTCTCTGGCCGATCATAGCAGCAGCAGCTCACGGCAGCCCATCTCCCTTGAAGCCGGCCTCCGAAGCGTTGTTTTGCCCCACCCACCTCCCCAGTCCGCCACCAACGAGTCTTGACTCCTGATCCCCCACGGGGGGGGGATCTCCTAGCCTATGCAGGCGCCCTCCTCTGCCTCAAGAGCAGCGCCACTGGCCAATGGAGTCAAGCGCCATGCCGATTGCTAAATAAAGTTTGTCTAATCCTACCAACTGGCCTCTCCTGATTGAAGTGTTATCATGATGTATGTATGTCTTTATCAAAACATGTGTTATCATGATGTATGTATGTCTTTATCAGAACATGTGTTATCATGATGTCTTTATCAGAACATGTGTTATCATGATGTATGTATGTCTTTATCAGAACATGTGTTATCATGATGTATGTATGTCTTTATCAGAACATGTGTTATCATGATGTATGTATGTCTTTATCAGAACATGTGTTATCATGATGTATGTATGTCTTTATCAGAACATGTGTTATCATGATGTATGTATGTCTTTATCAGAACATGTGTTATCATGATGTATGTATGTCTTTATCAGAACATGTGTTATCTCAATGTATGCATGTCTTTATCAGAACATGTGTTATCATGATGTATGTATGTCTTTATCAGAACATGTGTTATCATGATGTATGTATGTCTTTATCAGAAAATGTGTTATCATGATGTATGTATGTCTTTATCACAACATGTGTTATCATGATGTATGTATGTCTTTATCAGAACATGTGTTATCATGATGTATGTATGTCTTTATCACAACATGTGTTATGATGTATGCATGTCTTTATCAGAACATGTGTTATCATGATGTATGTATGTCTTTATCACAACATGTGTTATGATGTATGCATGTCTTTATCAGAACATGTGTTATCATGATGTATGTATGTATTTATCAGAACATGTGTTATCATGATGTATGTATGTCTTTATCAGAACATGTGTTATCATGATGTATGCATGTCTTTATGAGAACATGTGTTATCATGATGTATGTATGTCTTTATCAGAACATGTGTTATCATGATGTATGCATGTCTTTATCAGAACATGTGTTATCATGATGTATGCATGTCTTTATGAGAACATGTGTTATCATGATGTATGCATGTCTTTATCAGAACATGTGTTATCATGATGTATGCATGTCATCATCTTTAGCACACTCTAGCACAAACGCCTATTGAATCAAAGTCCCTCTAATGAATTTATTTCACAACTGGCAGAGTTTGTTTTAAGGTGTAATCATTTCAAATTTGAAGAGGACTATTATCTGCATGTGAATGGGTGTTCAATGGGCAGCGCTGTAGCTCCGAGCTATGCCAATTTATATGTGGGTCTCTTTGAAGAAAGATTCATATACAATCCTACAGAGAATCCATTTATTGACAAGATATCTAAGTGGTTTCGTTATATTGATGACATCTTCTGTCTGTTTGAAGGGAACATAGGTGAATTGCATGAGTTCACAAGACTTCTCAATGAAAAAGATCCCAACCTCAAGTTCACTGTAGAATATGCTACAGATAAAGTCCATTTCCTGGACATGTGTGTGGTCAAGAAATCTGGTATTCTATGCACCACTCTATACAGAAAAGAAACAGATCGTAACACCTTATTGCTGGCAAATAGCTGTCATCCCACCCCCTTAAAAAGAGGACTACCAAGAAGTCAGTTCTTCAGACTCAGATGAATATGCCACACTACAGAGGATTTCATTGAAAAATCAGCAGAAATGAAACAAAGGTTTTTGGTACGGGGATATCCAGGTAACTGTGTGGAGGAAGCCTATCAAACGGCTTTTCAGAAATCAAGAAATGAATTGTTACAAAAAATACCTCCAACCAAAAAGAAACACAGAATTATGTTTAGTACAACCTATACCCACACACCATACCTACAATAGCCACAAACTGAGCTATATTGTTAGAAAACATTGGCACATATTATCATCAGATCCAGCATTGCCCATTGATCTTAAAGAACCACCATTAACAGTATATCGAAGAGGACGTAACCTGAGAGACAGCCTGGTACATGCCAATGTTAAATCAACAAAAAGGAGCACACAGGCTTTGTTAAAACCTCTGCCGAATGCCACAGCAAACTCAGCAGAGAGCCACCAGAGACACTCCCATACGGAGGAGGAGTGTGCAGTTGAGGCGGGGGGGGGGGGGGGGGGGGGGGGGGGGCACGCAGAGCAGCACACAACACCCAGACAGCAGGACAGGATTGGCAAACGCAAGCCAGAATATCCGATGCCCACCAGCAGCAAATCAAGACCAGCAAGAAGCTGCAACCAGCAGCGCACGCAGGGGCCAGCGCTGGCCTTCACTGTTTTATTGAAGGAAATTATTTTTGAGGTGTGACTACATTAGAAAATATTAGCTTCAGAGTCAGTGATGTGCTTGAAATGTTTAATTTCACAAAAGGCTCATTATCTCAGCTTCTAGAAAAAAATTGCTGTTTTTGGTTAAATCAAGCTATCTTCTCCGGCTCATAACTAAAGAACGGAAAATGGGATCAATAAACTTTTTTTTGCAGATGATAGAAGAGAGTCTCATCGTTCTTTGTGCGTGTTCAGTGTTTACATAGTAATATCACACAATATTCTGTGGGCCTCGAGAAATCACTGAAAACGCTCTGAAACTCTGGCACTGGGAGCGTCCGTTCTCCAAAAGTGGCTGGCACTCAATGAGTTAAGGAGTTAAGAAGGCTCCAAAGAAGTGTTTCCCTAACGCCTTCTTAACACATTCAGTGCCAGCGACGCCATATGGCGTCATTAGAAATTTACCGTAGAGTGCCAGCGACGCCAAATGGCGTCAATAACTCGAATTTTTTTTTTTGACGGGGGGGTGTCGATCTATGCCTCTTACATCGCCTCTTACAATATTCAGAGGTATTGAATGTGTCTAACCTATTTTACAGAACCCTTAGGTGGCGACAGCGCTCTCCAGATGAGAGAACGTGGAGTGAAACACACAGAAGAAGTCATTGGGGGGAAGGAAATCGCATCGCATCCGTCCGTATGCAGCGGCTTCATTGAAGCAACGTTTAGCTGTGCCCCTGCAGCAGCCAATCTGCTATCACAATTGAGCACCTCGATGTCCGCTGCAACAGCCTCCGTGTCCGCTGCAACACATGATCAGCCGTGGATTTGTTATTATTCTCAACTCGAAGCATGGGAGCTGGTACACGCGGCTGTAAAAAAGCAGGATCTAGCGGACTTTTTCAGTGCTGAGCACAGGCAGAGAAAACAGCAGAGCAGAGAGACACTCCTCCCACAACGGGGGGGGGGGGGGGGAGGAGGAGGGGGGGAGGTGGGCACGCAGAGCCAAGTACACAACACAGACCCAGACAGCAGGACAGGGTTGGCAAACGCAAGCCAGAATATCCGATGCCCACCAGCAGCAAAAGATCAGCAAGAAGCTGCAACCAGCAGCGCATGCAGGCGCCAGCGCTGCTGGTTTCAGCTAAAAATATTATTCTTCCAAACAAAATTCCCTTGCCTTCACTGTTTTATTGAAGGAAATTATTTTTGAGGTGTGACTACATCAGAAAATTAGCTTCAGAGTCAGTGATGTGCTTGAAATGTTTAATTTCACAAAAGGCTCATTATCTCAGCTCGTAGAAAAAAAGCTCTGTTTTTCGTTCAATCAAGCTATCTTCTCCGGCTCATAACTAAAGAACGGAAAATGGGATCAATAAACTTTTTTTTGCAGGTGATAGAAGAGAGTCTCATCGTTATTTGTGCGTGTTCAGTGTTTACATAGTAATTATTAAAGAAATTATATGACTGTTTTAAAATGCATTGCGGCCTATGTGGCACAGCAAGCAACCTTTTGCCCAAGGGCCGTGGCACTGAAAGTGTTAAAGTCAGAATTCTCAGATTAAAGTCAGAATTCTGCGGGGCAAAAGAAGCATAATGTGAGATCACTGATGATGTCACTGATGATATTATCGATGGTCTAACGGAATTTGAAAAGTCTCAGGTCCCTAGATTTAAAATAGGGTCACAAGCCCAAAAAGTTTGGGAAACCCCTAAAATGTTTGACACCAGCCGCTCTTCCAGTGCGGGAGGAGACGGCCTATTCACCTTATGTAGCCCCGCCCACTTGGCCCAGTTGTGTTATGACTTCCTGTTCAAAACACCGTCTATTTTAGCTGGTCACTGTCACAGGAAGTGTCAGCACATTAGGAAGTAACTGGCTGACCTCTGTGTTGGAACATAAGGTGAATAGGAGAGCTGTGTTCATCTATCTTCATCTCCACTGTGATTCCATGCACCTGTTAGCAGCCTATAGAACTATCTGTGCTTTGAGACCTCCCTGCTGAATCTTCACTCACACCTCAAAGCTCCTGATCTCCTCCTGTTTTGTCTGCTCACGCTGTGAGAGGGTTCCTGAGTTGTTCTACTTACATACTGTTACATACTGTTACATACTGTTACATACTGTTACATACTGTTACATACTGTTACATACTGTTACATACTGTTGATTTAGTTGATTTAGTTGATCCTGTCAGTATAGTTTATTGTTTTTTTCCTGCTGTTACAGCAGTTGTTCTTGTTTATTTTGTGCTTTGGAGAGTCAAGTAAAAAGACTAAACCTTCCTCCTGTGTGTGTCATTCAAATGCTGAGGTTTATTTAGGCCTTGAATCTAATTCAGTGAAGTTTCTTCTATTATTGTCAGAGGATGATCAATAATATAAAACATGAACATCCTACTTTTTATTGAACAGGCTGTTGTTCAACTGTCCTGCAATGTGCTGCAAAATCAACATGGCTGCCCTGCAATTTGCTCATTTTGATTTGGTCACCGTACAACATAAACCACAACATTTATTTCTCTTTTTCTAGCATCATCTTTTTTCTCAGAAGATGTGTTATGATGATGCATGTCAGTGTTGCCTCTCTCTCTCTCTCTCTCTCTCTGTCTCTCTCTCTCTCTCTCTCTCTCTGTCACTCTCTCTCTCTGTCTGTCACTCTCTCTCTCTGTCTGTCACTCTCTCTCTCTGTCTGTCACTCTCTCTCTCTGTCTGTCACTCTCTCTCTCTGTCTCTGTCTCTCTCTCTCTCTCTTTCTCTGTCTCTCTCTCTCTTTCTCTCTCTCTCTCTCTCTCCCTCTCTCTGTCTCTCTACGTCTCTCTCTTTTTGGTCATTTTTGGGTATAACTACTCAACTACAAACTACAATTTTGGGCAATAAAATGAAAGGAATTGTGAGGAATTGTTAGGCCTTGAATCTAATTCAGTGAAGTTTCTTCTATTATTGTCAGAGGATCATCAATAATATAAAACATGAACATCCTACTTTTTATTGAGCAGGCTGTTGTTCAACTGTCCTGCAATGTGCTGCAAAATCAACATGGCTGCCCTGCAATTTGCTCATTTTGATTTGGTCACCGTACAACATAAACCACAACATTTATTTCTCTTTTTCTAGCATCATCTTTTTTCTCAGAAGATGTGTTATGATGATGCATGTCAGTGTTGCCTCTCTCTCTCTCTCTCTCTCTCTGTCTCTCTCTCTCTCTCTCTCTCTCTGTCACTCTCTCTCTCTGTCTGTCACTCTCTCTCTCTGTCTGTCACTCTCTCTCTCTGTCTGTCACTCTCTCTCTCTGTCTGTCACTCTCTCTCTCTCTTTCTCTGTCTCTCTTTCTCTCTCTCTCTCTCTCCCTCTCTCTGTCTCTCTCTCTCTCTCTCTCTGTCTGTCACGCTCTCTCTCTGTGTGTCTCTCTCTCTTTCTCTCTCTCTCTCTCCCTCTCTCTGTCTCTGTCTCTCTCTCTTTTTGGTCATTTTTGGGTATAACTACTCAACTACAAACTACAATTTTGGGCAATAAAATGAAAGGAATTGTGATGGAAATCTATTATATATCAGTCAATTAAGAAGACTCAAAAGGCTTGACTTTCAAAGATAAATTATTGTTTTATTACAAGCATAATTGTGGTTGATTGATTGATTGACTGACTTTATTTGGTGAATGTCAACATTGATACAGGGAATACAAACAATCACCGAGGATAAAAACACAATAAAGCCACTGGCTTATTCCATTGCGGTCCTCAATATGTGGCAGTCTTCAAGAGGAAGTGAGTCTCAAAAAGCCCTGAACAGAGGCTTTCAGCAGGTATGAGAGCACATGTTAACCACAAAGAAACCCACCCGCACGCCTGCTGCCGTCTTGAAACACAGTTCACATGCAGATGGCTGCAGATGTTCCAACACGACAGGGCGACACCGGAAGCTTGGTCAAGATGAAATGTCAAACTGCACGTTCCCACGGTAATGTTGGCAATGCCTTTACACCTGAACACACTGTCTGAGACAAATAGCAGACAGACCTGAACCCACTGTCTGAGACAAATAGCAGACAGGTCAGATTTAAGACTTCTATGATGATATTAACATGCCAACTTAGTCTACAAAATGTGATCACAATATAACATCATGTGTAAAAATGCCATGACAGGAATCCTAACGCAAGACACACAGCCTACACTGCCTCTGATTGGCTTGCCCTGATATTCTTACCCTAACCTTAACCAAACCTGCAAGACACACAGCCTATGGTGTCTCTGATTGGCTCGCCCTGATATTCTTACCCTAACCTTAACCAAACCTGCAAGACATACAGCCTATGGTGTCTCTGATTGGCTTGCCCTGATATTCTTACCCTAACCTTAACCAAACCTGCAAGACACACAGCCTATGGTGTCTCTGATTGGCTTGCCCTGATATTCTTACCCTAACCTTAACCAAACATGCAAGACATACAGCCTATGGTGTCTCTGATTGGCTTGCCCTGATATTCTTACCCTAACCTTAACCAAACCTGCAAGACACACAGCCTATGGTGTCTCTGATTGGCTTGCCCTGATATTCTTACCCTAACCGTAACCAAACCTGCAAGACACACAGCCTATGGTGTCTCTGATTGGCTTGCCCTGATATTCTTACCCTAACCTTAACCAAACCTGCAAGACATACAGCCTATGGTGTCTCTGATTGGCTTGCCCTGATATTCTTATGTAACCTCCTCTTGCCCCCTATAGGCTCTGACCAGCAGAGTCACATACACAGCAGTATCTAGAATGTGCTGGATGTTATACTGGGCTAAGTATATAATTTCAATAACAGGATCCTGAGTTTCTAGCGGTTGGTGTTGAGCTGGCTAGCTCTCCTATTTATCAGTAAGAGTCAGTTCAGGCTTGAATAAATGAATAATAGTGCGGTGCCTCCACTGTGGAATTACTAGACTCATGCACTATGAGCTAAATGTGTATTCCCCAGAAATAACAGTTAGTATAATATGTAAGTGTAAACCTTCTAATAATAAATCGTTCAGGACAACAAGATAATAATGAATAACAGATATTAAATTTATTTAGATTGTGTTGGGTTGGTTTTTCTTTTGTTAGTTTCAGATTTCTTCAAAGTATTTTCTTTTATCACAATATTTCTTTTACGTTTCAGCAAACAATGTTTTTTTATACCCTTTAGATAAACACAAAATTCACAATTACCAGAATCTCAAAATAAACAAAACATTCAAGTTTAACCAGTAATAAAATAAAAGCTACAAAATGTACTTTGTGTTAATTTATCTTAAAGTGCCAAAAATACCCAAAGAAAATATTGTATGGTAGATCACTCACAGTTTCACTCTCAATAGAGTAATAGCGCCCTCTATAGGAAACTACAGTAAACACAAAAACAAAACCTGAGTTATGTGTGCATGTGTATCAGTGTCTATGTGATGTGTTTATGTGCTAGAATGTGTTAGAGCGAATTGTGTGTGTGTGTGAGCATGTGTGTGTGTACAACAACCACAGGCTTCAGTTAACTTTGACAGTAGTCAGCACAGTAACCCCAAACTAAATAGCTTCTCAAAAAGACAAGTAAAGGTTCCCCCTCATAACCCAGTGTTCACTAAACCAAGCTTGGATTTTCTAAACGGTGGGGCCCATATACGTTGGTGCACATAGGAATCCTGGTTAGAAACCACGCTACTTTTTCAGTTCCAGTGTTTGAGAAAACGATAGTATCCAGTTACTCACGCGACCATAGTTACTCACGCGACCATGACACAGTTTGGAAAGATCCAGGGAAATCCACGAGCAGACAGATGAGGCAGCAAAAAGAACGAGAGCAAAGCAACCGGTCCGTGTTGCGACGCGTATCCAAACAGCTGAGTCCGTCCTCAAAGGAAATGTTCATTAGCAGCAAGCTAACGATCCAGCCACGTTAATCCTCTTCTCCTTCGTCTGTGAAAGCGATTGCCCGGCGTTGTTTAAGCTGTCTGTCCCTCACGCGGGTTCAAGCAGAAACGTCCGTCTTGATAGTAAGTTACGAGACTTGCAAGTTTATCACTGTTAGTAAGAAAACAACAAAACGGCTTGCCTTGCTTCACTTCACTTCAAACTGTAGAAAAGAGTTTCGGATTTCGACACGCACACGAGTCTCGACTGCAAAGTAATATTTGTGCCAATACTTTGACGTATTTCAGTCAACAAATATCTAAACGTCCAACTTTGATTTATACTGCACGCAGCTCAGTTCTCCAAGGTCTTTCACATGTGTCTCTCTCTGAACAGACTGGTATCTTTTTTCCGGATTCCTCCTAGCCCCACCCCAGAGTCATTTCTCATTGGCTTAGAGCACAGCAGCGCGATCCCCGATTGGCTTAGCAACATGTCACTCAACAACAATAAGAACTTGGCGCAAACAGGAAAACAAAGCATCATGGTACATGTAGTTTCTCAATAAATTCACCCATACTGAAATAAAAACACTCAATCACATTTCCCATTTGAAAACACACTGTTATCACGTTTCTCATATAACTATATTTCTGAGGTCTCTACATTCTCCCCCCACCAAAATCCAGCGTGCCCCCATGCTGGGCTACATGAAATCACCAAATACCAGATACCTTGAACTGGCCTTATAGTGTGATGACTGCTATAATAGTGGGTGGAAATGATGATACCTTATTCATACATGTCACGCATTTAGCAAAAGTGTTACACCACCATGTGTGACAACTATTATAGTGTTCGGGAAACTGTATAGCGTGTGACGTGTCTGAGTGAACATGTGTACGACATACTACTACAGATTTTGCACTTGGCTCTCCCAGCTTAGAATAATATAAACGATCTGCTGGCTTTCTCTCTCTCTCGGATTTTCTTATTTCCGGTTCGGTATTCACTATATTAGATTCATCTGTAGTGTAACTTTCGTTAACATTAGTTTCTTCGACAAGACATTCCTGATCTGCCCCCCCTCTCTCATTCACTACTTCTTCTGTTACAGCAGGTAAATCTTCTGAAGGTTTTGAGCTTGTTGCAACTTCTGGAACTTCAGTAGCATTTGTAGTGGGATTGATCTCTGTGGGCATTATGTCTTGTTCCTGTTGTTCATGGATTTCTTCAGTATTGTCTCTTTCAGTATTGTCTACGATCAAGTCTTCTGTGTAATGTCCATACTCTGATTCTGAGTCTGAAGAGTTTTGATCTCCCAGGAGCACATCAGATGAGGAGTCGTCTTTGTGAGTCTCAGAGGTTTGATTCTTCTGTTTTGCTTTTCTGCGCCTCAGGGCTCTTTGAGAGGGTGCAGGCGTTGTTTCGATCTCTGTGTTCAATCTGACTTCTTGTCCCAAGGGCAAGAGATGATTTCGGTGCATGACTTTGATGGATCCTGAGCCATCCGCAGACTTTAGACGATAGACGGGCAGATCAGACATTTGACTCTCAACCACATATGGATTTGCACTCCACCGATCAGCGAGTTTCTGTTTCCCCTTTAGACCCAGATTCCGAAGGAGGACTCTATCTCCAGGCTTTATGTCATGGTAGCGCACTCTCTGGTCGTATCTTTCTTTGTTACTTTGGTTCATCTTAGCCGAAGTGGCTTGGGCCAACTGATAAGCTGCTTGAAGCTCTTGTTTCATCTTGGAGACGTATTTTAAGTGAGAAGATGTTGAGGTCCCATCAGCCGACACGCCAAAGCACACATCGATAGGAAGTCTGGCTTCCCTGCCGTACATCAAAAAGTATGGTGAATACCCCGTAGCTTCGTTAGGGGTACAGTTGTATGCGTGGACCAGATGTGCAATGTGCTGACTCCATTTTGACTTTTGACTGGCCTCAAGAGTTCCTAACATATTCAAAAGAGTCCTATTGAATCTTTCCGGTTGAGGGTCGCCTTGTGGGTGGTATGGCGTAGTTCTTGACTTCTTCACACCCAACATTGTTAACATCTCTTTCACCAGCTGACTTTCAAAGTCCCGACCCTGGTCGGAGTGTATACGAGTTGGAAGGCCATAGTGAATAAAGTATTTCTCCCATAGAGTTCTTGCAACTGTTATGGCTCTCTGATCCTTGGTTGGGAATGCTTGTGCATATCGAGTGAAATGGTCAGTCACTACTAATACATTACACACGTTGCGGGAATCAGGTTCAATAGAAAGAAAGTCAATACATACTAGATCCATGGGGCCTGAACTTTTAATGTGGGAAAGTGGTGCTGCTCTTTGGGGCAGAGTCTTTCTTTTGATGCAGCGTTCACATGTCTTGCAATATGTCTCTACGTCTAGTTTCATGCGGGGCCAGAAAAATCTATCGCAGACTAATGCATATGTTTTGTCAAGTCCAAGATGTCCATTATTGTCATGCAACGACTTCAGAACAAGACTCTGGAACTTCTTGGGGAGTACGAGTTGTCGCCGTAAGCGCTGGTCAGACTGTTTGACTGTTCGATATAGCAGACCTTGCTCGATTGACAGCTTTGCCCACTCTCGTTTTAGATGAGTAAGATCGGGATGGTTTGACTGTATTTGACTTGCAGGTGCTTTTTGATTTACAGCTAACCATGCTTCTCCTATGACTGGGTCATTTTTCTGAGCAGCCTGAAGCTCGCCTGGACTGAATGTGGGCAGTTGATCAGCCACTACTGCAGAAGTATGGCAGAAAGCTTTGGGAACTGCAGACACATGAGCTCCTATTTGTGTAATCACACATGGATGAGAGTGTCCTTTTCGTGTGCTTGAAAGAGTCTTACAGAGAGCACGTACTCCTGGAACTGGAATTTCTTGCCATTCATCATCTGGTGTCATGCTGTCATGTGGACGTCGGGACAATGAATCAGCGTCAATGTTATGCCGGCCTGGTCTATACTTAAGGCTGAAGTTGTAGGTGGACAGTGCGGAGAGCCAGCGATGACCAGTGGCGTCGAGTTTAGCTGACGTGGTCACATATGTCAGTGGATTATTGTCAGTTCTGACCTGGACGGCAGCGCCATAAAGATAGTCATGGAGCTTGTCTACAACAGCCCACTTGAGAGCTAAAAACTCCAGTTTGTGTGCTGGATAGTTTTTCTCAGACGGTGAGAGGCTTCTGCTTATGAACGCAACTGGGCGTAGGCCATCATCATGCTCTTGATATAAGACACCACCTAGCCCGTCCAGGCTTGCGTCCACGTGCAGAACGTAAGGTTTCTGTGGGTCTGCAAACACCAAGACAGGTGCTTTGGTGAGTCTTGTCTTAAGTTCTTGAAAAGCATGTTCGCATTGGTCACTCCATCGAGAGCCAAAGGCTTCAGAAAGCTTGAAGTAAGTCTTGTCAGGTGAGTGTATCGCGTGACGCCCTTTGGAGCGTGAGCATGGAGGATATCCTTGAAGGAGTCCATTTAGGGGACGGCAGAGTTTTGAAAAGTCTTTGACAAAACGGCGATAATAGCCACAAAATCCTAGAAAGGATCTGAGCTCCGTCACTTTTTGGGGTCTTGGCCAAGAGACGACAGCCTCTATCTTGGATGGGTCTGTCGCTATTCCATCCTGCGACACCACATGTCCAACGTAGGTGACAGAAGTCCTTCCAAACTGACACTTGTCAAGTGATAACTTCAGACCTTCCTCTTGAAGCCGGTCAAGCACTTTGAGGAGCCGCTCTTCATGTTCTTCAAGTGTGCGTCCAAACACAATAAGGTCATCCAGGTACACTAGCACCTCCAGAAAGTTCATGTCGCCAACGGTTTTCTCCATGACTCTCTGGAAGGTGGCCGGTGCACCTGAAATCCCTTGGGGCATGCGCTCAAATTGATAAAAGCCCAATGGACAAATAAAAGCGGTCTTCTCCTTGTCTGTTTCGCTCATGGGTATTTGGTAGTACCCGCTCCTCAGGTCAAGGACGGTGAACCATTTACTACCAGACATGGAGTGAAGAGCGTCTTCTATTCTTGGGACAGTGTACTGGTCTGGTACTGTTCGAAGGTTAAGGGTTCGGTAGTCCACGCACATTCGTACCTTCCCTGATTTCTTGCGTACGACTACTATTGGCGATGCGTAGGGACTACGCGATTCAGAGATGATGCCATGGTGTTGTAGTTCTTGTAAGTGCTGGCGCACATCCTCAAAGTCAGCAGGCGGCAAGCGACGTGACCTTTCTCGGAAGGGCCTTGCATCTTTCAGTCTTATTTCGTGGCTGGTGCTTTTAGAACAGCCTACATCCCATTCATGTTGAGAGAAAACCTCTTTCCTTTCCATCATTTTCTCACTGAGACGCCTTTTTGCTTCTTCTGGCATGGGCGAGCTTCCAAAGTCAAAAGATGAAGGGGTCAGATTGGTTACAGCTTCAGCAGCACGCGGTGCTCTCGGCAGAGGAACAGGGGCTACTGGAAAAATGTGGGCTAGGGGAGTTCCACGTTTCAAGCAGACTTCTCTGGATGACAGGTTTGTCACAGTGACAGTAACACGCCTGCTAGAAACGACTGAAGCTGGATGAATTTCAGGCCTCACTCTCAACTCGTCAGGGGTAAAAGTGTCATTTGACTGATCTATCAGTGCTAGTTTGTCTGTGAAATCACCAGGAAACTTTGGGCGGCCAGTGACTTTAACCACTTGTCCGGGTTGCAAGGTGATTGGTTTTGGTTGGGTAAACCACACGGTCCCGTGCTTGTCTACATCTTCAGCTGTGTCAAACTGGGTGATTGTCTCATACGCTTCTCGGAAGATGGGGTGTATGGTCAAACTTCCCAAGAATCGTTCTCCTGCCTGTTCTTTGCAGGTCTCAACTAATTTTCTCACCAGTTGAGTGTTTGTCCCCACCAGCACAGCAACCTTGTCATTGTTCACTGGGTCAGGGCATACTAGGGCCAAAGTGTTAACTTTCTGTGGCACTCCGGTTACCGCTGCAGTGAATTCGAGTTGTATGGACAGATAACCAGCATATGGGTATTTGTGAGAGCTTAAACCCCATATTTCTAAGTCTTGGAGTGGTTGGAGAGCTAAGTGTTTCAGGTATGTGTCATAGAAACTGCGATACAAAATGGTTATTTGGGAGCCACTATCAAGCAAAGCTCTTGCATAGATTCCTTCTATCTGTACCGGTACATCTGAAGTGGGTCCCACTAACCCTGTAGGCAACTGTTTTGAGCCTTGCCCCGTTGGGGGTGAACATTGATTGGAACGTGTTTCACATGGAACCAAGGGACGTTCCTTTACCTGGTTCCAGGGAAGTTTCCCTGCTGCCTGTTTGCTTTGATCAGCTTTTGATTCACTTTTCTCAGATCCTCGGGCTCTTTGCATTCTCTCCTTGTATGCCCGTCTTGCCCGCAGTTGTAGCAGAAGATTCCGACCTGCTGCGATCTGGACATTTTTACTCTGGTCATATCTCGAACAGCAGCTTCTGGTGTGTGCTGTACAGGCCTTGTCCTTGCTGTCGTATTTTCAGATTTGGGGGTAGTTGGAGCGGTGCTCAACAGTCGGGTCACTTGAGAAGACAGTTCCTTTACATCATTTCTTAGGCTGTTTAGCTCAGACGTAACGGAGGACTGAGGTACAGTGGCGGCGGCAGTGGTAGCAGTAGCTTTCACTCCTTCTCTGGCGCTGATCCAGTTTTCTTCCTCTCTTACATCACGCATCAGCTGAGAGAATGAAGGGGGATTTTGCAGTGAGTGGCTCATTCTCACACGCAGTGCAACCATGTCTTGAGTGAGTGCTCCCTTGACTAGCTGTTCCATCCGAGCTCGGTTCATGTCTTCAGCCTTTAGTCCTCCTTTTAGAAGGGCACGATGGAGAAGTTTGTCAAGTCGATATAGAAACGCAGAGAGCTTTTCTCCTTCATTCTGGTATGTGTGTCTGAATTTAGCCAAAATGTCTGCTCCGCTCTCTGTGGTGCCATAAGCTGTGTCAAGAGCAGATAGATAATCGGTGGCTGTGGCGGTGGGAGTGCTAACTTTCAAAAATCGGACGATGTCAGCAGCAGGCCCTTTTAAGCTCTCCACTATGCGCTGTCTCTTTGCGGCGTCTGTGCATTGCCATTCACTGATCATTTGTGTAGCCTGCTCCATCCAGGCATCATATTCCTCTTCACCTGGGGGTACAGGTTTCAGTCCTGAGAACAGTCTCAGCTTTCTGTAGCTAGGTCCATCTGTAGACACTTGGTTGCATTTGTCCACTAGTTTTCCAATAGCAGACACTAGATCCATGTTTACATCCATTTGGGGAGTTTGATTTTCTGATACAATGGTCCGGAAATCCTCCATAGACTTCCCTTCCTCTTGCAGAAGTAACCTCAGCTTTTTGTGAAAAGCGTCCTCTTCAGGGGCAACTTCTTTTGTGCGAAGGCTTTCCAACGTATGCACAGCCCATGGTCCAACTTCTCCTGTAATACCTATGTCGGGAGGGGCAGTATAGGGACTAAATCAAGGCTAGTTTCTACTAGTATGAATAACTTGGTACCCGTGGAATCGCCACGGCGACCACAAATTTTTGTACGGCCAAAAAGTTTTACTGTGTTTAAGACTTTAGTAATGGTCTCCTCACTAGTGTCTATTGGCACATCGCTGAGTAATATACCACGAGAAGGATTTACGTTCTCCTGTCGGCTCCATTCACTAGCCTTAGAAAAATCCATTGTCTTTGGTGTATATTTTTTTTCTTTTCTTTTATTTTTTTTTATTTTTATTAGGGTTAACTGTTACTGACTGATGAAAAGACAAACAAATATATATTTTAGCCTGACTGGTAAACAGGAAAAGATCTCAGTAGTGCCTCCAAAATGTAACCTCCTCTTGCCCCCTATAGGCTCTGACCAGCAGAGTCACATACACAGCAGTATCTAGAATGTGCTGGATGTTATACTGGGCTAAGTATATAATTTCAATAACAGGATCCTGAGTTTCTAGCGGTTGGTGTTGAGCTGGCTAGCTCTCCTATTTATCAGTAAGAGTCAGTTCAGGCTTGAATAAATGAATAATAGTGCGGTGCCTCCACTGTGGAATTACTAGACTCATGCACTATGAGCTAAATGTGTATTCCCCAGAAATAACAGTTAGTATAATATGTAAGTGTAAACCTTCTAATAATAAATCGTTCAGGACAACAAGATAAAAAGTAATAACAGATATTAAATTTATTTAGATTGTGTTGGGTTGGTTTTTCTTTTGTTAGTTTCAGATTTCTTCAAAGTATTTTCTTTTATCACAATATTTCTTTTACGTTTCAGCAAACAATGTTTTTTTATACCCTTTAGATAAACACAAAATTCACAATTACCAGAATCTCAAAATAAACAAAACATTCAAGTTTAACCAGTAATAAAATAAAAGCTACAAAATGTACTTTGTGTTAATTTATCTTAAAGTGCCAAAAATACCCAAAGAAAATATTGTATGGTAGATCACTCACAGTTTCACTCTCAATAGAGTAATAGCGCCCTCTATAGGAAACTACAGTAAACACAAAAACAAAACCTGAGTTATGTGTGCATGTGTATCAGTGTCTATGTGATGTGTTTATGTGCTAGAATGTGTTAGAGCGAATTGTGTGTGTGTGTGAGCATGTGTGTGTGTACAACAACCACAGGCTTCAGTTAACTTTGACAGTAGTCAGCACAGTAACCCCAAACTAAATAGCTTCTCAAAAAGACAAGTAAAGGTTCCCCCTCATAACCCAGTGTTCACTAAACCAAGCTTGGATTTTCTAAACGGTGGGGCCCATATACGTTGGTGCACATAGGAATCCTGGTTAGAAACCACACTACTTTTTCAGTTCCAGTGTTTGAGAAAACGATAGTATCCAGTTACTCACGCGACCATAGTTACTCACGCGACCATGACACAGTTTGGAAAGATCCAGGGAAATCCACGAGCAGACAGATGAGGCAGCAAAAAGAACGAGAGCAAAGCAACCGGTCCGTGTTGCGACGCGTATCCAAACAGCTGAGTCCGTCCTCAAAGGAAATGTTCATTAGCAGCAAGCTAACGATCCAGCCACGTTAATCCTCTTCTCCTTCGTCTGTGAAAGCGATTGCCCGGCGTTGTTTAAGCTGTCTGTCCCTCACGCGGGTTCAAGCAGAAACGTCCGTCTTGATAGTAAGTTACGAGACTTGCAAGTTTATCACTGTTAGTAAGAAAACAACAAAACGGCTTGCCTTGCTTCACTTCACTTCAAACTGTAGAAAAGAGTTTCGGATTTCGACACGCACACGAGTCTCGACTGCAAAGTAATATTTGTGCCAATACTTTGACGTATTTCAGTCAACAAATATCTAAACGTCCAACTTTGATTTATACTGCACGCAGCTCAGTTCTCCAAGGTCTTTCACATGTGTCTCTCTCTGAACAGACTGGTATCTTTTTTCCGGATTCCTCCTAGCCCCACCCCAGAGTCATTTCTCATTGGCTTAGAGCACAGCAGCGCGATCCCCGATTGGCTTAGCAACATGTCACTCAACAACAATAAGAACTTGGCGCAAACAGGAAAACAAAGCATCATGGTACATGTAGTTTCTCAATAAATTCACCCATACTGAAATAAAAACACTCAATCACATTTCCCATTTGAAAACACACTGTTATCACGTTTCTCATATAACTATATTTCTGAGGTCTCTACACTTACCCTAACCTTAACCAAACCTGCAAGACATACAGCCTATGGTGTCTCTGATTGGCTTGCCCTGATATTCTTACCCTAACCTTAACCAAACCTGCAAGACACACAGTCTATGGTGTCTCTGATTGGCTTGCCCTGAGATTCTTACCCTGACCTTAACTGATCCTAGTCAATTCTTTACTGTTTATTTGTCTGATAAAACAAAACCCAGAATAACCCACATTTGTTGACAACAACACAAATATAACATTGAATGTACTGGGTGTCAACTATTACAGTAAACTCAATTGAGAGGCATATTTTTGCTGGCATGTGACTTTTTTGTAGGCTATTTTATTTCATATCACACATCACACACATCAATTTAATGCCTTTTTTTTAATAAAGTAGTTTGAACTACTTTGTCTGCATAGCTTGTAGTTTCCTCTTCCATGGTAGCTTTGCTGTAGTTTCAACTACGTCCATGGTGAAGTAGTTGGTAGCTTCCTAAGTACGCTATGCTTTCAAAGTAGCTTGCTCAACACTGCTGATGGCACATTGTCAGCTAAATATGAGCAGAGTTGTGTTGTTGACACTATATATGAACTCCCTGATGTGTTTGAACATCTCTGCAGCCTGGACAGAGAGAGAAGAGGAGAGTTGTACAGGAGCAGCAAATGGATTCATAGTCTTTCTTCTCTGTGTCAGGTATTGTACATTTACATTGACATATTAGGCATTTTGCTGGCATCTTATGTAAGAGCAACATACAGAGATTTTAAGAGTAGAGTATTATATTTCCTATTCAAAGCATCAATACATACACAAATAGTGTAGTAGCTGTACTGTACCGCACTGCTGCTACCATTATGTATGTCTAATGTTCAATTGTAAATTTAATTAGGTATATACTATTTGCACCTGTACGTCAAATACGTCAAATTTAAAATGTTAAAAAAGTATGCACATGACATGTGCACCTATGTGCAGTGAATATGCCACTGTCTCTGACTTGTCTTATCACTCTACTGCCTTATTGCTTGTTGTGTCTCTTGTTGTTTTTGCACTCATATGCCCTGTTATATTTGTACTATGTTGTAAACGGAGTCCACAGCACAATAATTTCACACGTGATACTTGTACTACGGAATGACAATAAAAATCTTGAATCTTTAATCTATTAAGGAGGGCAAAGGTCAAAGCCTCACTGTCCTGACCATCAGTCTCTTTGTACAAGATGTAAAAAAAAAAAAAAGTGGTGTTTATATACTGCAAAGGCTTTATCCAAATGGACATAGCCTCAATCAACATTGTGAGTGAGTCTTTTTTTAGATGAAAATCTCTTCGATTATGGATTCTGAGAATAAAGTCAGAATTCTGATATTAAAGTCAGAATTCTAGTGACTGTCAGAATTTTGAGAAAAAAGTCTGAATTTTTAGATTAAAGTCAGAATTCTCAGATTAAAGTCAGAATTCTGCGGGGCAAAAGAAGCATAATGTGACATCACTGATGATGTCACTGATGATATTATCGATGGTCTAACGGAATTTGAAAAGTCTCGGGTCCCTAGATTTAAAATAGGGTCACAAGCCCAAAAAGTTTGGGAAACCCTAAAATGTTTGACACCAGCCGCTCTTCCAGTGCGGGAGGAGACAGCCTATTCACCTTATGTAGCCCCGCCCACTTGACCCAGTTGTGTTACGACTTCCTGTTCAAAACACTGTCTGTTTTACCTGGTCATCACGAGTACTGTACTGTCACAGGAAGTGTCAACACAATAGGAAGTAACTGGCTGACCTCTGTGTTGGAACATAAGGTGAATAGGAGAGCTGTGTTCATCTATCTTCATCTCCACTGTGATTCCATGTGCCTGTTAGCAGCCTATAGAACTATCTGTGCTTTGAGACCTCCCTGCTGAATCTTCACTCACACCTCAAAGCTCCTGATCTCCTCCTGTTTTGTCTGCTCACTCTGTGAGAGGGTTCCTGAGTTGTGCTACTTACATACTGTTACATACTGTTACATACTGTTACATACTGTTACATACTGCTGATTTAGTTGATTTAGTTGATCCTGTCAGTAAGGGTACGGTGGTGCAGTGGTAAGCGCTGTCGCCTCGAAGGTCCTGGGTTCGATTCCCACCTGGGACGCTGTGGGCTGGAGTTGTGACCCCCCCATATCTTCAGTGCCTACTGGCCAGGTGGGCTATCTCGTCGAAAGGGCCTTTCTGTGTGGAGTTTGCATGTTCTCTGCGTACCCCCCAGGGGGTTCCTCCGTACATAACCCCCCACTAAAAACATGCAGAAGATCGTCATCCGACCAGTGACGACAACATCTGAAGTTGGTCCAATGATCGTCCAATGAAGGTCCCCGGGCGCTGGAAAGAAATAGCGACCACTGCTCCTGGCCTGCCCCCTGGAGGAAAGGACAAGCCTGGATGGGTCAAATGCAGAGGACATATTTCACCGGCCACCGTCAGCATGAGTGTGTGTTGTGGCTGCATGCATGTGTTGAAGTGTGTTGTGTGACAATAAAGACGGGCTGCCGTCTGAAATCGTGTTTATAGTTTATTGTTTTTTTCCTGCACTGTTACAGCAGTTGTTCTTGTTTATTTTGTGCTTTGGAGAGTCAAGTAAAAAGAATAAACCTTCCTCCTGTGTGTGTCATTCAAATGATGAGGTTTATTTAGGCCTTGAATCTCCCACATGGAAAGAATCTATATGAACATATATGCAACTATATGCAACCTATATGCAACCTATATGCAGCATATATGAGCATATAGGCCATATATATGCCGCATATAGGTTGCATATAGGCCAGATTTAGGTGCATATATGCGCATATAGGAGCATATAGGCCATATATATGCCGCATATAGGTTGCATATAGGCCAGATTTAGGTGCATATATGCGCATATAGGAGCATATAGGCCATATATATGCCGCATATAGGCCAGATTTAGGTGCATATATGCGCATATAGGAGCATATAGGCCATATATATGCCGCATATAGGTTGCATATAGGCCAGATTTAGGTGCATATATGCACATATAGGCCACATTTATGCCGCATATAGGTTGCATATAGGCCAGATTCAGGTGCATATAAGTGCATATACCGGGCATATAGGTCTCCTATAGCTTCTTTATATCCACATATAGGTACTATATGTGCACATACAAGGCATATATGTCTCCTATATAGCTTCTTTATATACACATAAAGGCCCTATATGTTCATAATACAGGTCATATAGGTCTCACTTCTTTATATCCACATATAGGCCATATATGTACACAATACAAGGTATATGCCTCCTATATAGGTCATTTACAAATCTGTTTGTATACACTGTGTCATAATCCATATATACCCAGCGAGCACAAAACGTTTTTTCAACGTTGATTTTTAGTTTAAATCTGGGTGATATTGGGTTTGAACGTCTAAGAACTAATTTCACCCTCTTTTCAACCGGCTAAAATGCGGTTACAACGTAAACGTGTAAAAAAACACAATTTGGTTCAGCATATTGTTAAAACATTTGTTGTAGTTTGGAATAGAGACAATATTGATAGTGTGTGAATTGGCATTTTATTGTCTTTTATTGTGTAACTGAGAGTTGAAATCTGATCTACACGAAAACTACATTTCAACGCATTTTATGTCACATGAAATATCATAAATATGGGACTATAGGCTATGTGGTGCCAGCAAAAAGCTTCCAGGACACAACTATGGTTTAGCGCAATACTATAAAATAATGAATTCAGTTCCTGCAGCAACGAGCATGCGCAAGTACTTACTAGCTGTGACTGACTAGACCAAAGCAAGTCTGCACCGGTCTGCACCAAGTGCGGGAGGTGCTCTGGGCACACTATGTTATTGTAACAGACTATACGAGGCTCTGTGTAGGCCTACCTCCTGAGTCTCTGGTGTTAAATGAAGTTAACCTCTGAAGCCGTACAGCCTATAGATGCACACACACACACAACATCATTTTAGTCTGTTACGATCGTACGCATCACATAAAATAACTTCCCGATCGCTGACAATTGTGGTCTACGTTGTGTGCGAGAGAGTATATAAGATGCCCGGCTCTCTGGTTAGTATAAGAAAATGTATAGCTCAGCACTAGAGCGCACGGCTTGAACCTTGGAGAACGGGGTTCGAATCCTGGGTGTGCTGCTATTTTTTTTTTTTTTAAATCCTACATATAGGTACATATATGTACATATAGGTTTCCCATATATGGTGCATACATAAAATTGGCCGATTTCCTATATTATATGTACATATAGGTACATATATGTACCTATACATATAGGTACATATATGTACATATAATATAGGAAAACGGCCAATTTTATGTATGCACCATATATGGGAAAACTATATGTGGCCCTATATTAAAACATATAGGGTACATATAGATTCTTTCCATGTGGGCTAATTCAGTGAAGTTTCTTCTATTATTGTCAGAGGATGATCAATAATATAAAACATGAACATCCTACTTTTTATTGAGCAGGCTGTTGTTCAACTGTCCTGCAATGTGCTGCAAAATCAACATGGCTGCCCTGCAATTTGCTCATTTTGATTTGGTCACCGTACAACATAAACCACAACATTTATTTCTCTTTTTCTAGCATCATCTTTCTTTCTCAGAAGATGTGTTATGATGATGCATGTCGGTGTTGCCTCTCTCTCTCTCTCTCTCTCTCTCTCTCTCTCTCTCTCTCTCTATCTCTCTCTCTCTCTCTCTCTCTGTGTCTCTCTCTCTCTCTCCCTCTCTCTGTCTCTCTCTCTCTCTCTCTGTCTGTCACTCTCTCTCTCTGTCTCTGTCTCTCTCTCTCTCTCTCTTTCTCTGTCTCTCTCTAACTACACAAACTACAATTTTGGGCAATAAAATGAAAGGAATTGTGATGGAAATCTATTATATATCAGTCAATTAAGAAGAATCAAAAGGCTTGACTTTCAAAGATAAATTATTGTTTTATTACATGCATAATTGTGGCAGTCTTCAACAGGAAGTGAGTCTCAAAAAGCCCTGAACAGAGGCTTTCAGCACGTATGAGAGCACATGTTAACCACAAAGAAACCCACCCGCAAGCCTGCTGCCGTCTTGAAACACAGTTCACATGCAGATGGCTGCAGATGTTCCAACACGACAAGGCGACACCGGAAGCTTGGTCAAGATGAAATGTCAAACTGCACGTTCCCACGGTAATGATGTCAATGCCTTTACACCTGAACCCACTGTCTGAGACAAATAGCAGACAGACCTGAACCCACTGTCTGACACAAATAGCAGACAGGTCAGATTTAAGACTTCTATGATGATATTAACATGCCAACTTAGTCTACAAAATGTGATCACAATATAACATCATGTGTAAAAATGCCATGACAGGAATCCTAACGCAAGACACACAGCCTACACTGCCTCTGATTGGCTGATATTCTTACCCTAACCTTAACCAAACCGGCAAGACATAGAGCCTATGGTGTCTCTGATTGGCTTGCCCTGAGATTCTTACCCTAACCTTAACCAAACCTGCAAGACACACAGCCTATCGTGTCTCTGATTGGCTTGCCCTGAGATTCTTACCCTGACCTTAACTGATCCTAGTCAATTCTTTACTGTTTATTTGTCTGATAAAACAAAACCCAGAATAACCCACATTTGTTGACAACAACACAAATATAACATTGAATGTACTGCGTGTCAACTATTACAGTAAACTCAATTGAGAGGCATATTTTTGCTCGCATGTGACTTTTTTGTAGGCTATTTTATTTCATATCACACATCACACACATCAATTTAATGCCTTTTTTTTATAAAGTAGTTTGAACTACTTTGTCTGCATAGCTTGTAGTTTCCTCTTCCATGGTAGCTTTGCTGTAGTTTAAACTACGTCCATGCTGAAGTAGTTGGTAGCTTCCTAAGTACGCTATGCTTTCAAAGTAGCTTGCTCAACACTGCTGATGGCACATTGTCAGCTAAATATGAGCAGAGTTGTGTTGTTGATGACACTATATATGAACTCCCTGATGTGTTTGAACATCTCTGCAGCCTCAGGTATTGTACATTTACATTGACATATTAGGCATTTTGCTGGCATCTTATGTAAGAGCAACATACAGAGATTTTAAGAGTAGAGTATTATATTTCCTATTCAAAGCATCAATACATACACAAATAGTGTAGTAGCTGTACTGTACCGCACTGTAGCTGCTACCATTATGTATGTCTAATGTTTAATTGTAAATTTAATTAGGTATATGCTATTTGCACCTGTACGTCAAATACGTCAAATTTAAAATGTTAAAAAAGTATGCACATGACATGTGCACCTATGTGCAGTGACTGTCTCTGACTTCTCTTATCACTCTACTGCCTTATTGCTTGTTGTGTCTCTTGTTGTTTTTGCACTCATATGCCCTGTTATATTTGTACTATGTTGTAAACGGAGTCCACAGCACAAGAATTTCACACGTGATACTTGTACTACGGAGTGACAATAAAAATCTTGAATCTTGAATCTTGAATCTATTAACACATTGACTGCCAGCCGTTTTTTTCTTGCTGTAGGTAGCTTCTGCCAGTTTTTTTTTTGAGGATTCTAGGCTCATTTTACAAGAGCCGAGGTTTCTCTTCTGTTAGGACTTCGTGAACACCAATCATCTAAAAAGAACTAATAGAATGTGTGCTTTCTCTGTCTAAAAGAGTTAGTTTGTAGAGTTAGTAGTTATGTAAGCATTAGCAGTTGAATACAGCATGGTTTCAGCATCAGAAAAAATATTCAGAGATAAACGGCTTTTTGTGAAATTCGATAGAACAGTCACTTTAACCATTCATTTTTGGCATCAGTAAGACCTAAACAATAGTTTTGAACAGTAATTTCCTCCATAACAGCAGTAAACTTCCCTCTGCTCAACTCCTCCCTCCTGTGGGCGTTCTTTTTGGCTGCAGCGCCGTGTCACAAGCACTTTCCTACTTGTGCAAATGCACTTTCTCATACTCTCGACCTCTCAAATAAATTTCTGAATAGAAATTAAATTACTCTAAATTATAGCGAAAAAGAAACAAAAAAGAATGGGTTGAAAATCCCATTCTAAAAGCCTTTTAGAATGGGATTTGTTTCCAATTTGGTGTCGGACTAGGGGGCAGTCCCCGCTTGTCACCAGTCTCATTGCTTTGCTGCTGCTGTGCGGGTGTGAGCCTGTCTGTGCGGCCGCTCTTTGAGGAAGTCTGGTTGGACTCGCTCGCTTCTTGGAGTTTTGGTTGAGGGCTTTGATGAAGCTTTTGCGATTCTGGTCATATTTATGCTGCGTGTTTCAAAGTGTGTCCCACCCGCAATCCACTATGCAAATCTGCAATCCCGCACCGCCAGCAATCAGCGCGAAAACGAAAGCGCCTTCGCCAATCCACCTTCATGAGAATGGCTTCAGTCACACTGCTTTTTAGTGGGTCGGTGGAATGGGTTGTACACGTTGTACACGTCCAATACCTATATAAGAGATGTAAAAGGGTTCGATGCACATCCCACCGTCAAAAAAAAAAAATTGATTTTTTTGACGAGTCAACTCGTCGCTGGCAGTCAAGGTGTTAAGGAGGGCAAAGGTCAAAGCCTCACTGTCTCTCTAACTGTGGTGTTTATGGTTGTTTTTGAGTGGTTTGGTTGGCTTCATAGAACCATCTTTATCTGTCATGCAGGAAACATTCGCCTCTGTTGTGTTCATGATGACTGAAGACCTCAGTTAGTCTTCACACTAGTATCCCTTTACCTAAACACTGTCAATTGTAAAGTGGTGTGCACATTAAAGACAGTATGGGAAATGCTATTCAAAATGGACTTGTGTTTATTCATCTGAAGTTTAATCTAGTCTTGTTAGCTGTGACCAGCAATAGAGCTGGTGCTGTCAGTCGGTTGGTCCAGAAAGATTTCCCTGCCCTTTGGTGGTCACAGTTTTCAACCTACAGTGGTTAAGCTGACCGACCTCTCGATTATTTCTCTTGTCTGTGGAAACCAGTCCTTGTTGTTTCTGTTTCTTTCCCTGCTTTTCATCATCTTCACCGGTACTCCAGGATAGGACTAGCTTGAGTGGCTAACGCTAGTCCACTTCTTGTATACTGTGGGCCCTATCTACCCCTGGCCTTAAAATAGCGTTTAAGGCCAGGCGCAGGCCAAATTGTGGGCATGGTCAAGCGCAGTCCATATTTTCCCCTCGGCGCTAAACCCATCTGTTAATCACTTAACCACGCCTTTTAAGTGAATTATTCACAACGAGCTCATTGGAGAACTACAGTAAACTAATCACAATCTTCCCTTTTAAGCTCCAATTCCACGGAGCGATCCAGTCCGGTCAGAAAAGCCAGACCAAAGCGCTCTGAGCTCCCCCCCTCCCTCTTTCATACCCATCTGTCTCCATATATATTATTCCATATTATTATGCTCCTCAAACAAATCTCACTGCAGTTAAAATACAGCAAGCATGTAAATACGCTATATAGCAAGATCAAAGTGAAAAGAATGTTCTAAACGCTAGAAAAATGAAATGTACCTAGATTTGCTAGAAGAACTGACATTTCAGCTTGTCACCTGATGTCAGTACAGTACTAGGAGTGCATTAACGTTAATATTTATATTATCGTTAGGTCAAACACATCTTAACGTTATGAGTGCGGGCGGCCATTTGTCCATGATCAAGTCTAGCATTTCGGTATATTCAGTGTGTGTGGAAAGGATAGTTAGACAATAGGCTAGCATTATTAGCACAGATATGTATGTAAAACGCTATTTACAGTCCATGGTCAAATGTTAGCAGTGACCACTGACAATTTCATTCACTCACCGAAAAAAGCGGAAACCATCCTTCTTTGAGGTCCGGTTAATACAGCCAACTGCATCGCAAGAAGGCATATTTACTGTCCAATATTGACTAAAAGCCACAACACCACAAACGCCAATATAACAACACACTAGCCTAACGTTAGCAGACACCGCAAACAGCCCCCTTGAAACAAGCTGAGCCAGTCTCGTTCTGGAAGGAACCCAGCTGAATTCACGTTGGATTATATCAAGCCTTGATCCATTTTTATTTTACTCCTTAGCAGTGTGGATCGTACAGGTATAGTCCTCCTCCTTGAAATGGCGACTGCAAACACCCAGATCGTAGCGAGCTTCGTAATGTAGCCGTTCTGTAGCTATGCTAATGTTAGCTATCCAGAGTAACCAAGCCAAATGCCTTCTTCTTCTTCTTCTTTGAGTTTTATGGCGGTTGGCAAACATATATATGTGCATTACCGCCACCTACTGGAGTTTGATATCAGCCAAATGCCTGAGGGGTGGGCGTGGACTTAGAAAACCACGAGCCCAGTGCATTGTGGGAACTGGGAAGTGGAGGATTTCTGCACCCCGCAACCGCCCCTCCCCCCCACCACCCCACCCCACCCCACCCCACAGAGTGTATTTTCTTTGATTTATCAGGCTATGAACAACCGATTAAAAAAAATTCAACGGATTCCAACTCCATAGGTGCGTTACATTTAATAAATCTTCATATTCACCACGGTAAAGCCATCCTTTAATAGAAGAAGTTCTTGTTTAACTCATTGAGTGCCAGCCACTTTTGGAGAACGGACAGTGCCAGAGTTTCAGAGCGTTTTCAGTGATTTCTCGAGGCCCACAGAATATTGTGTGATATTACTATGTAAACACCGAACACGCACAAAGAACGATGAGACTCTCTTCTATCATCTGCAAAAAAGAGTTTATTGATACCATTTTCCGTTCTTTAGTTTTGAGCCGGAGAAGATAGGCTGTTTTGAGCAAAAAGACACGTTTCAAATTAGAAGCTGAGATATTCCGCCTTTTGTGAAATGCAGCATTTCAAGCACATTCACTGAGTCTGAAGCTAATATTTTCTGATGTAGTGACGTGGTGTAGTTGTGTGGTGCCCTGCTTGCCCCACCCCCCTCTTCCCCCCTCAGCTGCAAACTCCTCCCCACACTAACACACAGCCTCACGCACCCAGTCTATTTTCGGAACGCTCCGTTTTTGTGCGCCGGCTCCCAGCGCGACACGGAAATGCCAAACCGGACTGCAGGGAAAGGTTTGGCCCTTCGGCGTCGGGTGCTGCCTTTCTGGCAGCTAATCGTGTGGAGAAACTATACAGCAGAGACAGAGAGGCTCAGTTGTGGGAGCAGATTGACTGCTGTTCGCAGCCAACGTCAGCTGCAGACAGAGCAATCTATATGGCTCTGACTGCAGCATGAGCAGTTTCTCTTTGATCACGGGGATTTTTCCTGCTGTTTTCCGGACCTTTCTCTAATCTGGAGAGCACTGTCGCCACCTAATGAGTCCGTAAAATAGGTTATACACCTTCAATAGCTTCAATATTTGTACAGGAGATGCAGGAGGCTTTGATCCACGTCCCACCGTCAAAAAACGCATTTGACGTCGATCGACGTCCTTGGCACTCTACGTCACTATTTACTTTGACGTTGATCGACGTCCTTGGCACTCAATGAGTTAACATGACCACGATTAGGTTATTCTACAACAGTGTTTCTCAACCACTTGGTCGTGGCCCACTGGTGGGCTCAGAGTGCCATCTAGTGGGCCGCAGAGGACCTCTCACATCGAGATCGTGGACAGCTCCAGTTAAGATGCTTCTTAACACATTCACTGCCAGCCGTTTTTCAAAACTGTAGTTAGCTTCTGCCAGAGGGGTTTTTTGAGGATTCTGGCTCATCTTTCAAGAGCCGAGGATTCGTTTCTGTTATGATTTTGTGAACACACAATATCTCAAAAGAACTAATAGAATGTGTGCTTTCTCTGTCTAAAAGAGTTAGTTTGTAGAGTTAGTAGTTATGTAAGCATTAGCAGTTGAATACAGCATGGTTTCAGCGTCTGTAAATTTATTCTGAGATAAACGGCTTTTTGTGAAATTCGATAGAACAGTCACTTTAACCATTCATTTTTGGCATCAGTAAGACGTCAGACATCTAAACAATAGTTTTGAACAGTAATTTCCTCCATAACAGCAGGAAACACCCCTCTCCTTCAAACTCCTCCCTCCGTGTGTGTTCTTCTTGGCTGCAGCGGGCGTGTCACAAGCTCGTTGCTGCTGCTGCTGTAACCTCGCGTCACCAGGCTCACTGCTTTGCTGCTGCTGTGCCTGTCTGCCTGTCTGCCTGGCGGCCACTGGGCAAGTCTGGATGGATGGGCTCGCTCGTTTCTTGGGGTTCTGAGAGCTTTGATGAAGCTTTTGCGATTCTGGTCTTATTTATGCTGCGTGTTTCAAAGTGTGTTCCACCCATAATCTATTATGCAAATTTGCAAAACCCCACCGCCAGCTCCCAAGCGCGAAAGCGTTTTCGCCAATCCATTTTCATGAGAATGGCTTCCTCACACTGCTTTTTGCTTGCCTTCCTCTAGAATGGAGAGCACTGTCGCCACTTAGTGGGTCGGTGGAATGGGTTGTACACGTTCGGTCGCTCCAATATTTTTATAGGAGACGTGGGGGGCATTGATCCACGTAGCACCGAGTCAACTCGCCATTGGCAGTGAACGTGTTAAGAGCCTTCTTTAGCTATGTGTTAAGAAGGCTACGCTGTTAAGAATGCGTTTGGGAAACACTTCTTTGGAGCCTTCTTAACTCCTTAAGAAGCTTCTTAACTCTTAAGAAGCTTCTTTGTTGGGAAACTCAGCCAATGTCACTATATACTGCAAAGGCTTTATCCAAATGGACATAGCCTCAATCAGGCGCGGACTGCATAATCGGGCACGTCGGGCAAATGCCCGGTGGCCTGGCCTGAAAAAAATAAATAAATAAATAAATAAATAAATAAATTGGTGCTGCAGTCAGGCCACTCACTGAACAGCAGGCCAGGCGCCGCCTACTGGTTTACTAGTGGTTTTATTACTTTATTCAGGGTTAAAGTGGGTGCATCTCATTGTAAAATTGGACTCGGCCCAAATTGGGCTTCAAACGGCCCAAATTGGGCTTCAAACGGCCCAAATTGTGCTTCAAATGGCCCAAATCTGGCTACAAACGACCCAAATTGGGCTTCAAACGGCCCAAATCTGGCTTCAAATGGCCCAAATTGGGCTTCAAACAGCCCAAATTGGGCTTCAAACGGCCCAAATTTTTCGCCGCCGCCCTTCGGACGCCAGCACGCGCGTCGGCCCGTATCGGCCTGGCCTGCTTGGTATCTAATGCCCGGCCTGAATTAGGATCCCAGTCCGCCCCTGGCCTCAATCAACATTGTGAGTGAGTCTTTTTTTAGATGAAAATCTCTTCGATTATGGATTCTGAGAATAAAGTCAGAATTCTGATATTAACACATTCACTGCCAACAGTTTCTTTTTACTGTAGGTAAAGGATTTTTTTTGAGGATTCTGGCTCATCTTTCAAGAGCCCAGGATTATTTTCTGTTAGGATTTTGTGAACACAAAATATCTCAAAAGAACTAATAGAATGTGTGCTTTCTCTGTCTAAAAGAGTTAGTTTGTAGAGTTAGTAGTTATGTAGGCATTAGCAGTTGAATACAGCATGGTTTCAGCGTCTGAAAATGAAAGGTGAGAAAAATGCCTTTTTGTGAAATTCGATAGAACAGTCACTTTAACCATTTATTTTTGGCATCAGTAAGACGTCAGACATCTAAACAATAGTTTTGAACAGTAATTTCCTCCATAACAGCAGGAAACCCCCTTCTCCTTCAAACTCCTCCCTCCGTGTGTGTTCTCCTCCTCCCTCCGTGGCTGCAGCGGGCGTGTCACAAGCGAGTTTCTGTTGTCTGTGCTGCCTGGCTGCCCCTCGTCGGGCGAGTCTGGATGGGCTCGCTCGTTTCTTGGGGTTTCGGTTGAGAGCTTTGATGAAGCTTTTGCGATTCTGGGCTTTATGCTGCGTGTTTCAAAGTGTGTTCCACCCAGTCTATTTTTGGAACCCCCCACCGTTGTGCGCCACCGTTGTGCTCCAGCGCGAAAGCGTTTTCGCCAGTATGAGAATGGCTTCCTCACGCTTTTCCCTGCAGTTTTGGCTCGGCTTTCAATAGTCTGGAGAGCACTGTCGCCACTTAGTGGGTCGGTGGAATGGGTTGTACACGTTCGGTGGCTCCCATATTTTTATAGGAGATGTAAAAGGGTTAGAGTTAACTCGCCAACGGCAGTCAACCGTTGGATTTTTTTTTTCACGAGTCAACTCGTTTGACGGCAGTGAACGTGTTAAAGTCAGAATTCTAGTCACTGTCAGAATTTTGAGAAAAAAGTCTGAATTTTTAGATTAAAGTCAGAATTCTCAGATTAAAGTCAGAATTCTGCGGGGCAAAAGAAGCATAATCACTGATCACTGATGATGTCACTGATGATATTATCGATGGTCTACCGGAATTTGAAAAGTCTCGGGTCCCTAGATTTAAAATAGGGTCACAAGCCCAAAAAGTTTGGGAACCCCTAAAATGTTTGACACCAGCCGCTCTTCCAGTGCAGGAGGAGACGGCCTATTCACCTTATGTAGCCCCGCCCACTTGACCCAGTTGTGTTACGACTTCCTGTTCAAAACACTGTCTGTTTTACCTGGTCATCACGAGTACTGTACTGTCACAGGAAGTGTCAGCACAATAGGAAGTAACTGGCTGACCTCTGTGTTGGAACATAAGGTGAATAGGAGAGCTGTGTTCATCTATCTTCATCTCCACTGTGATTCCATGTGCCTGTTAGCAGCCTATAGAACTATCTCTGCTTTGAGACCTCCCTGCTGAATCTTCACTCACACCTCAAAGCTCCTGATCTCCTCCTGTTTTGTCTGCTCACTCTGTGAGAGGGTTCCTGAGTTGTGCTACTTACATACTGTTACATACTGTTACATACTGTTACATACTGTTACATACTGTTACATACTGTTGATTTAGTTGATTTAGTTGATCCTGTCAGTATAGTTTATTGTTTTTTTCCTGCTGTTACAGCAGTTGTTCTTGTTTATTTTGTGCTTTGGAGAGTCAAGTAAAAAGAATAAACCTTCCTCCTGTGTGTGTCATTCAAATGATGAGGTTTATTTAGGCCTTGAATCTAATTCAGTGAAGTTTCTTCTATTATTGTCAGAGGATGATCAATAATATAAAACATGAACATCCTACTTTTTATTGAGCAGGCTGTTGTTCAACTGTCCTGCAATGTGCTGCAAAATCAACATGGCTGCCCTGCAATTTGCTCATTTTGATTTGGTCAAAAATTTCTCTTTTTCTAGCATCATCTTTTTTCTCAGAAGATGTGTTATGATGATGCATGTCGGTGTTGCCTCTCTCTCTCTCTCTCTCTCTCTCTCTCTCTCTCTCTCTCTCTCTCTCTCTCTCTCTCCTCTCCCTCTCTCTGTCTCTGTCTCTCTCTCTCTTTTTGGTTATTTTTGGGTATAACTACTCAACTACAAACTACAATTTTGGGCAATAAAATGAAAGGAATTGTGATGGAAATCTATTATATATCAGTCAATTAAGAAGACTCAAAAGGCTTGACTTTCAAAGATAAATTATTGTTTTATTACAAGCATAATTGTGGCAGTCTTCAACAGGAAGTGAGTCCCAAAAAGCCCTGAACAGAGGCTTTCAGCACGTATGAGAGCACATGTTAACCACAAAGAAACCCACCCGCACGCCTGCTGCCGTCTTGAAACACAGTTCACATGCGGCTGCAGATGTTCCAACACGACAGGGCGACACCGGAAGCTTGGTCAAGATGAAATGTCAAACTGCACGTTCCCACGGTAATGATGTCAATGCCTTTACACCTGAACCCACTGTCTGAGACAAATAGCAGACAGACCTGAACCCACTGTCTGAGACAAATAGCAGACAGACTTTAACCCACTGTCTGAGACAAATAGCAGACAGACCTTAACCCACTGTCTGAGACAAATAGCAGACAGACCTGAACCCACTGTCTGAGACAAATAGCAAACAGGTCAGATTTAAGACTTCTATGATGATATTAACATGCCAACTTAGTCTACAAAATGTGATCACAATATAACATCATGTGTAAAAATGCCATGACAGGAATCCTAACGCAAGACACACAGCCTACACTGCCTCTGATTGGCTTGCCCTGATATTCTTACCCTAACCTTAACCAAACCTGCAAGACACACAGCCTATGGTGTCTCTGATTGGCTTGCCCTGAGATTCTTACCCTAACCTTAACTGATCCTAGTCAATTCTTTACTGTTTATTTGTCTGATAAAACAAAACCCAGAATAACCCACATTTGTTGACAACAACACAAATATAACATTGAATGTACTGGGTGTCAACTATTACAGTAAACTCAATTGAGAGGCATATTTTTGCTGGCATGTGACTTTTTTGTAGGCTATTTTATTTCATATCACACATCACACACATCAATTTAATGCCTTTTTTTTATAAAGTAGTTTGAACTACTTTGTCTGCATAGCTTGTAGTTTCCTCTTCCATGATAGCTTTGCTGTAGTTTCAACTACGTCCATGGTGAAGTTGTTGGTAGCTTCCTAAGTAAGCTATGCTTTCAAAGTAGCTTGTCCAACACTGCTGATGGCACATTGTCAGCTAAATATGAGCAGAGTTCTGTTGTTGATGACACTATATATGAACTCCCTGATGTGTTTGAACATCTCTGCAGCCTGGACAGAGAGAGAAGAGGAGAGTTGTACAGGAGCAGCAAATGGATTCATAGTCTTTCTTCTCTGTGTCAGGTATTGTACATTTACATTGACATATTAGGCATTTTGCTGGCATCTTATGTAAGAGCAACATACAGAGATTTTAAGAGTAGAGTATTATATTTCCTATTCAAAGCATCAATACATACACAAATAGTGTAGTAGCTGTACTGTACCGCACTGTAGCTGCTACCATTATGTATGTCTAATGTTTAATTGTAAATTTAATTAGGTATATGCTATTTGCACCTGTACGTCAAATACGTCAAATTTAAAATGTTAAAAAAGTATGCACATGACATGTGCACCTATGTGCAGTGAATATGCCACTGTCTCTGACTTGTCTTATCACTCTACTGCCTTATTGCTTGTTGTGTCTCTTGTTTTTTTTCCACTCATATGCCCTGTTATATTTGTACTATGTTGTAAACGGAGTCCACAGTACAATAATTTCACACGTGATACTTGTACTACGGAGTGACAATAAAAATCTTGAATCTTGAATCTATTAAGAAGGGCAAAGGTCAAAGCCTCACTGTCCTGACCATCAGTCTCTTTGTACAAGATGTAAAAAAAAAAAAGTGGTGTTTATGGTTGTTTTTGAGTGGTTTGGTTGGCTTCATAGAACCATCTTTATCTGTTATGCAGGAAACATTCGCCTCTGTTGTGTTCATGATGACTGAAGACCTCAGTTAGTCTTCACACTAGTCTCTCTATCCCTTTACCTAAACACTGCCAATTGTAAAGTGGTGTGCACATTAAAGACAGTATGGGAAATGCTATTCAAAACGGACTTGTGTTTATTCATCTGAAGTTTAATCTAGTCTTGTTAGCTGTGACCAGCAATAGAGCTGGTGCTGTCAGTCGGTTGGTCCAGAAAGATTTCCCTGCCCTTTGGTGGTCACAGTTTTCAACCTACAGTGGTTAAGCTGACCGACCTCTCGATTATTTCTCTTGTCTGTGGAAACCAGTCCTTGTTGTTTCTGTTTCTTTCCCTGCTTTTCATCATCTTCGCCATATGTTACTCCAGGATAGGACTAGCTTGAGTGGCTAACGCTAGTTCCACTTCTTGTATACTGTGGGCCCTATCTACCCCTGGCCTTAAAATAGCATTTAAGGCCAGGCGCAGGCCAAATTGTGGGCATGGTCAAGCGCAGTCCATATTTTCCCCTCGGCGCTAAACCCATCTGTTAATCACTTAACCACGCCTTTTAAGTGTAGAATTATTCATAACTACTATAACAGAACTACTGTAAATACGCTATATAGCAAGATCAAAGTGAAAAGAATGTTCTAAACGCTAGAAAAATGAAATGTACCTAGATTTGCTAGAAGAACTGACATTTCAGCTTGTCACCTGATGTCAGTACAGTACTAGGAGTGCATTAACGTTAATATTTATATTATCGTTAGGTCAAACACACCTTAACGTTATGAGTGCGGGCGGCCATTTGTCCATGATCAAGTCTAGCATTTTGGTATATTTAGTGTGTGTGGAAAGGATAGTTAGACAATAGGCTAGCATTATTACCACAGATATGTATGTAAAACGCTATTTACAGTCCATGGTCAAATGTTAGCAGTCAGTGGCGTGCCTGACCAAGTTGGTGCCCTAGGCAATATTTTTGCTGGTGCCCCCCCCCTCCCCCCTCCCCCAAAGAAAATATAATAAAATCGCAGCTAATCCAGCACTGCAGTGCAGGCTCAGAATCGCCCTTCCCCAGTGGCGCTGGAAGTACTTTTAGGTAGGGGGTGCTGTAAGGAAGGGTCTCTCGGTGCTGCCCGCGAGGGCAGCGCCGAAGAAAATTTTACGTTTTTTGGACTTTCATCCATATTTAGAAGAATATTTAATTTTAAATTAACATTAGGATTATACTGTTGTGATGTCATTATTCAGTATCTTCTCCTTTTCTCACTCACTTTCATGTAAGCACCTGCTCTCCCTTTAGTCGTTTTACACTACAACAGACAGAAACAGGCATAAACACTGAACTTATTATTATTATTATTATTATTATGGAAAATCAGATTATGATGAAAATCAAACACTTTTGAAGAGAGAGCGTATGAAATAAGATTAGAGCTGAGAAGCACAAACTGTTTTTTAATGCATCTTGTTGGTGGTATAAACACAAGACAGCCAAATCCAACAATTTAGAAAATCAATTTCTTGCCACCAGGGGGTGCTGCAGCACCCTCAGCACCCACCTTCCAGCTCCCTTCCCCCACTCTGGGAAAAAGCTCCGAGCAGGTAGAAGGGGGCGCGGCCATGCAGGGGGTGGGGTGGTATGGATTAGGGACCATGGTGAAAGTGCTGCAGCCCGGGCAGCCAGAAAGCCAGAATTAGAAAAATGATTTCACTATTATTTAAAGACTTAAGACGTTGTTCTTCTTATTTTTGTCTACTATTGTAAAATAATAGTAGGCCTATTATCATGAAAAAGTATTTGTAAAAAAAAAAAAAAAAAAAAAAAAAAAAAAAAGTTTTTTTTTTTTTTTTTACCCTCTCTGGCGCCCCTAACGGCTCAAGCGCCCTTAGCATTTGCCTAGTTCGCCTAATGGACGGCACGCCACTGTTAGCAGTGACCACTGACAATTTCATTCACTCACTGAAAAAAGCGGAAACCATCCTTCTTTGAGGTCCGGTTAATACAGCCAACTGCATCGCAAGAAGGCATATTTACTGTCCAATATTGACTAAAAGCCACAACACCACAAACGCCAATATAACAACACACTAGCCTAACGTTAGCAGACACCGCAAACAGCCCCCTTGAAACAAGCTGAGCCAGTCTCGTTCTGGAAGGAACCCAGCTGAATTCACGTTGGATTATGATACCAAGCCTTGATCCATTTTTATTTTACTCCTTAGCAGTGTGGATCGTACAAGTATAGTCCTCCTCTTTGAAATGGCGACTGCAAACACCCAGATCGTAGCGAGCTTGGTATAGACATTCTGTAGCTATGCTAATGTTAGCTATCCAGAGTAACCATAAATGCCTTCTTCTTCTTCTTCTTTGAGTTTTATGGCGGTTGGCAAACATATATATGTGCATTACCGCCACCTACTGGAGTTTGATATCAGCCAAATGCCTGAGGGGTGGGCGTGGACTTAGAAAACCACGAGCCCAGTGCATTGTGGGAACTGGGAAGTGGAGGATTTCTGCACCCCGCAGAAATGGACAGCTCCAGTTAAGATGCTTCTTAAGAGCCTTCTTTAGCGATGTGTTAAGAAGGCTACGCTGTTAAGAATGCATTTGGGAAACACTTCTTTGGAGCCTTCTTAACTCCTTAAGAAGCTTCTTAACTCTTAACACGTTCACTGCCAATGACGTGTTGATACGTCAAAAAAAATCCAACGGTTGACTGCCAATGACGTGTTGATACGTCAAAAAAAAAAAAAAAAAAGTTTTTGACGGTGGGACGTGGATCAACGCCCCCCACGTCTCCTATAAAAATATTGGAGCCACCGAACGTGTACAACCCATTCCACCGACCCACTAAGTGGCGACAGTGCTCTCCAGACTAGAAAAAGCCGAGCCAAAACTGCAGGGGAACGCGCGAGGAAACCATTATCATACTGTAAAATGGATTGGCGAAAACGCTTTCGCGCATTATTGCGCTGGGAGCTGGCGGTGGGGGATTGCAAATTTGCATAATAGATTATGCGTGCAACACACTTTGAAACACCGCAGAAAGCCCACAATCGCACGCAGCTTCATTGCAGCTGAGCTCACAACCGAAACGACTCATGCAGACTCGCCCAAAGAGCAGCCGCCAGCAGCCAGGCAGCACAGACAGGCAGAGCCTCGCTTGTGACAAACGCTGCAAAGCCACTAGAGACACACCCACGGAGGGAGGAGTTTGAAGGAGAGGGGGGTTTCCTGCTGCTATGGAGGAAATTACTGTTCAAAACTATTGTTTAGATGTCTGACGTCTTACGCCAAAAATAAATGGTTAAAGTGACTGTTCTATCGAATTTCACAAAAAGCCATTTATCTCAGAATAAATTTTCAGATGCTGAAACCATGCTGTATTCTACTGCTAATGCCTACATAACTACTAACTCTACAAACTAACTCTTTTAGACAGAGAAAGCACACATTCTATTAGTTCTTTTGAGATCATTTGTGTTCACAAAATCTTAGCAGAAAAGAATCCTCGGCTCTTGAAAGATGAGCCAGAATCCTCAAAAAAAAAACTTGGCAGAACCTACCTACAGTATTGAAAAAACGGCTGGCAGTGAATGTGTTAAGAAGCTTCTTTGTTGGGAAACTCAGCCAATGTCACTATATACTGCAAAGGCTTTATCCAAATGGACATAGCCTCAATCAACATTGTGAGTGAGTCTCTTTTTTAGATGAAAATCTCTTCGATTATGGATTCTGAGAATAAAGTCAGAATTCTGATATTAAAGTCAGAATTCTAGTCACTGTCAGAATTTTGAGAAAAAAGTCTGAATTTTTAGATTAAAGTCAGAATTCTCAGATTAAAGTCAGAATTCTGCGGGGCAAAAGAAGCATAATGTGACATCACTGATGATGTCACTGTTGATATTATCGATGGTCTACTGGAATTTGAAAAGTCTCGGTCCCTAGATTTAAAATAGGGTCACAAGCCCAAAAAGTTTGGGAACCCCTAAAATGTTTGACACCAGCCGCTCTTCCAGTGCGGGAGGAGACGGCCTATTCACCTTATGTAGCCCCGCCCACTTGACCCAGTTGTGTTACGACTTCCTGTTCAAAACACCGTCTGTTTTACCTGGTCATCACGAGTACTGTACTGTCACAGGAAGTGTCAACACAATAGGAAGTAACTGGCTGACCTCTGTGTTGGAACATAAGGTGAATAGGAGAGCTGTGTTCATCTATCTTCATCTCCACTGTGATTCCATGCACCTGTTGGCAGCCTATAGAACTATCTCTGCTTTGAGACCTCCCTGCTGAATCTTCACTCACACCTCAAAGCTCCTGATCTCCTCCTGTTTTGTCTGCTCACGCTGTGAGAGGGTTCCTGAGTAGTTGTGGTACTTACATACTGTTACATACTGTTACATACTGTTACATACTGTTGATTTAGTTGATTTAGTTGATCCTGTCAGTATAGTTTATTGTTTTTTTCCTGCTGTTACAGCAGTTGTTCTTGTTTATTTTGTGCTTTGGAGAGTCAAGTAAAAAGACTAAACCTTCCTCCTGTGTGTGTCATTCAAATGCTGAGGTTTATTTAGGCCTTGAATCTAATTCAGTGAAGTTTCTTCTATTATTGTCAGAGGATGATCAATAATATAAAACATGAACATCCTACTTTTTATTGAGCAGGCTGTTGTTCAACTGTCCTGCAATGTGCTGCAAAATCAACATGGCTGCCCTGCAATTTGCTCATTTTGATTTGGTCAAAAATTTCTCTTTTTCTAGCATCATCTTTTTTCTCAGAAGATGTGTTATGATGATGCATGTCGGTGTTGCCTCTCTCTCTCTCTCTCTCTCTCTCTCTCTCTCTCTCTCTCCCTCTCCCTCTCTCTGTCTCTGTCTCTCTCTCTCTTTTTGGTTATTTTTGGGTATAACTACTCAACTACAAACTACAATTTTGGGCAATAAAATGAAAGGAATTGTGATGGAAATCTATTATATATCAGTCAATTAAGAAGACTCAAAAGGCTTGACTTTCAAAGATAAATTATTGTTTTATTACAAGCATAATTGTGGCAGTCTTCAACAGGAATTGAGTCCCAAAAAGCCCTGAACAGAGGCTTTCAGCACGTATGAGAGCACATGTTAACCACAAAGAAACCCACCCGCACGCCTGCTGCCGTCTTGAAACACAGTTCACATGCGGCTGCAGATGTTCCAACACGACAGGGCGACACCGGAAGCTTGGTCAAGATGAAATGTCAAACTGCACGTTCCCACGGTAATGATGTCAATGCCTTTACACCTGAACCCACTGTCTGAGACAAATAGCAGACAGACCTGAACCCACTGTCTGAGACAAATAGCAGACAGGTCAGATTTAAGACTTCTATGATGATATTAACATGCCAACTTAGTCTACAAAATGTGATCACAATATAACATCATGTGTAAAAATGCCATGACAGGAATCCTAACGCAAGACACACAGGGCTCTATTCTCCCACAGGCCATCGGCGCTATTACGGGCCTTAACCGCAAAAAAACGTGCCTTGCGCCTGTTTCGGCAAGATAGCAATAGGCTTTAGGCTGCCAAATGCGCTTTAGGCCGAATGGGCGTGGCGCAGTCCCAAAGTGGGCGTGTCGGCGCTAAATACCAGCCTAGTGATATCTTGGGACCTGGCGTACATTTAGCGCTTTGCGCTTTTGAAAAGCAGGCCTATTCTGTGCCTTCACTGCCTCTTCTCTGTCACCCTTCTCTCTCTCTCTCTCTGAGTTCCCAGCATGCATTGTGTTTCTCCATTTCGCTACTAAAACCAAATGAGCCAAAATAGATATAAAAGGTAGTTCTAAATTAATGTGTAATGGTAACACAGCCTGCCATTGTCAACATTTCAATATTGGACCAAATAAAACATCGAAATGAAAACACCACCCTATGTGAAACATATATGTCCTCCTGGGCCTATATATACCCCTTGTCGAGTTAACGTTATTTAGAGAAGTAACAGCGGAACGCGCTTCGGAACGCGCTTCTAATGGCATCTGCTATACTGTGATGTCCCTCCAATAACTTGGCCCTATTTCGCATTTAGTTTTACAATAAAAACACATGTATGGAATGACTTGACATAATGTAGGCTATATTTATGTGCATCATCCTTCCTGCAGCAGGCGAGAGAAAATGATATCTTTCTGGACAAACTTTCACCAATCTAATAGGCTATATTTTTCTAGCTGATGCATAGAACATTATTTTCACTTTGATATTGCTATAGTGTAGCGTATTTACATGCTTGCAGTATTTAAACTGCAGTTAGATTGGTTTGAGAAGCATCATAATATGGAATAATAGCCGATATATGGAGACAGACGGGATGAAGGGAGGTGGGGGGGGGGGGGGATCAGAGGCTTGGGTTTCGTCTGGTTTTGCGGGACCAGTGGAATTGGAGCTAAAAAGGCAAGCGTGCCATTCGTTTATTGCACTTATCCAATGAGCATGACAGTGCATAATTTTACGCCTAAAAGGCGTGGTTGTAATGCTTTGGGCTGCATCTAGCGCCAGCACGACGATATCAAGTGCGCCTGTCCACGCCCACTGCTTTGATCTGCGCCTGCCGCTCGGCCTAGAAACTGCGCCGATGCAACGATAGGGCCCACAGCCTACACTGCCTCTGATTGGCTTGCCCTGATATTCTTACCCTAACCTTAACCAAACCTGCAAGACACACAGCCTATGGTGTCTCTGATTGGCTTGCCCTGAGATTCTTACCCTAACCTTAACTGATCCTAGTCAATTCTTTACTGTTTATTTGTCTGATAAAACAAAACCCAGAATAACCCACATTTGTTGACAACAACACAAATATAACATTGAATGTACTGGGTGTCAACTATTACAGTAAACTCAATTGAGAGGCATATTTTTGCTGACATGTGACTTTTTTGTAGGCTATTTTATTTCATATCACACATCACACACATCAATTTAATGCCTTTTTTTTATAAAGTAGTTTGAACTACTTTGTCTGCATAGCTTGTAGTTTCCTCTTCCATGGTAGCTTTGCTGTAGTTTCAACTACGTCCATGGTGAAGTTGTTGGTAGCTTCCTAAGTAAGGTATGCTTTCAAAGTAGCTTGCTCAACACTGCTGATGGCACATTGTCAGCTAAATATGAGCAGAGTTGTGTTGTTGATGACACTATGGGCTCTATTCTCCCACAGGCCATCGGCGCTATTACGGGCCTTAACCGCAAAAAAACGTGCCTTGCGCCTGTTTCGGCAAGATAGCAATAGGCTTTAGGCTGCCAAATGCGCTTTAGGCCGAATGGGCGTGGCGCAGTCCCAAAGTGGGCGTGTCGGCGCTAAATACCAGCCTAGTGATATCTTGGGACCTGGCCTACATTTAGCGCTTTGCGCTTTTGTAAAGCAGGCCTATTCTGTGCCTTCACTGCTTCTTCTCTGTCACCCTTCTCTCTCTCTCTCTCTGAGTTCCCAGCATGCATTGTGTTTCTTCATTTCGCTACTAAATAGCCACCAAATGAGCCAAAATAGATATAAAAGGTAGTTCTAAATTAATGTGTAATGGTAACACAGCCTGCCATTGTCAACATTTCAATATTGGACCAAATAAAACCTCGAAATGAAAACACCACCCTATGTGAAACATATATGTCCTCCTGGGCCTATATATACCCCTTGTCGAGTTAACGTGATTTAGAGAAGTAACAGCGGAACGCGCTTCGGAACGCGCTTCTAATGGCATCTGCTATACTGTGATGTCCCTCCAATAACTTGGCCCTATTTCACATTTAGTTTTACAATAAAAACACATTTATGCAATGACTTGACATAATGTAGGGTATATTTATGTGCATCATCCTTCCTGCAGCAGGCGAGAGAAAATGATATCTTTCTGGACAAACTTTCACCAATCTAATAGGCTATATTTTTCTAGCTGATGCATAGAACATTATTTTCACTTTGATCTTGCTATAGTGTAGCGTATTTACATGCTTGCAGTATTGAAACTGCAGTTAGATTGGTTTGAGAAGCATAATAATATGGAATAATAGCCTATAATGCAGACAGACAGGCTGGATGAAGGGAGGGGGGGGGGGGGGGCAGAGCGTTTGGCTTTCGTCTGGTTTTGCGGGATCACTGGAATTGGAGCTAAAAAGGCAAGCGTGCGATTCGTTTATTGCACTTATCCAATGAGCATGACGGTGCATAATTTTACGCCTAAAAGGCGTGGTTGTAATGCTTTGGGCTGCATCTAGCGCCAGCACGACGATATCAAGTGCGCCTTTCCACGCCCACTGCTTTGATCTGCGCCTGCCGCTCGGCCTAGAAACTGCGCCGATGCAACGATAGGGGCCTATATATGAACTCCCTGATGTGTTTGAACATCTCTGCAGCCTGGACAGAGAGAGAAGAGGAGAGTTGTACAGGAGCAGCAAATGGATTCATAGTCTTTCTTCTCTGTGTCAGGTATTGTACATTTACATTGACATATTAGGCATTTTGCTGGCATCTTATGTAAGAGCAACATACAGAGATTTTAAGAGTAGAGTATTATATTTCCTATTCAAAGCATCAATACATACACAAATAGTGTAGTAGCTGTACTGTACCGCACTGTAGCTGCTACCATTATGTATGTCTAATGTTTAATTGTAAATTTAATTAGGTATATGCTATTTGCACCTGTACGTCAAATACGTCAAATTTAAAATGTTAAAAAAGTATGCACATGACATGTGCACCTATGTGCAGTGAATATGCCACTGTCTCTGACTTGTCTTATCACTCTACTGCCTTATTGCTTGTTGTGTCTCTTGTTGTTTTTGCACTCATATGCCCTGTTATATTTGTACTATGTTGTAAACGGAGTCCACAGCACAAGAATTTCACACGTGATACTTGTACTACGGAGTGACAATACAAATCTTGAATCTTGAATCTATTAAGGAGGGCAAAGGTCAAAGCCTCACTGTCCTGACCATCAGTCTCTTTGTACAAGATGTAAAAAAAAAAGTGGTGTTTATGGTTGTTTTTGAGTGGTTTGGTTGGCTTCATAGAACCATCTTTATCTGTCATGCAGGAAACATTCGCCTCTGTTGTGTTCATGATGACTGAAGACCTCAGTTAGTCTTCACACTAGTATCCCTTTACCTAAACACTGTCAATTGTAAAGTGGTGTGCACATTAAAGACAGTATGGGAAATGCTATTCAAAATGGACTTGTGTTTATTCATCTGAAGTTTAATCTAGTCTTGTTAGCTGTGACCAGCAGTAGAGCTGGTGCTGTCAGTCGGTTGGTCCAGAAAGATTTCCCTGCCCTTTGGTGGTCACAGTTTTCAACCTACAGTGGTTGTGCACGTGGTGGCAGCTATTGTGAATAAACACTTGTTTGTATATATATATATATATATATATATATATATATATATATATATATATATATATATTTAAGCAATATAGCATGAGAGCAAGTGTGTTGTGGCGAATATATCCCCCTGCTCAGCAGTTATCCCACGAGGCCGCAGCAACACACGCAGCTCTCGAAATAACGAAATAACTATTCGAAATAACGAAGGTTATGCCAAACCCCACATAGGTTACGCTAAAACCACCACCGCAAAGCGTCCTACCTGTACTTGGCCAGTCGGCAGGAAAGTATCGCGGGACTTCACGACACTTGGTGACCGAGATCACGTTTGAGGTAATTTGATCCCTGTGCGACTCCAGGAAACAGCCTTTGGCGAAATATCACTCTGGTGGTTCTTGAGGGATCAGATTATGACGATATTTGGCGAAAACGGGAATAAAAATAGCTATTTAGATGCAGGAAAGACAGGCTCACACTTGGCCCCAAATCAGCTCCATTTTACAACTGACTTGGACGCTATTGATCTCAAAACAACGCTAGGACGGCCAGAAACGTCGCGGAGATCGCTGGGTGAGTGGCCAAATCATAATTAATGCCAGGAGATGGGTCCAGGTTAAAAAAAAACGAAATTCTCCTTTAAGCTCCAATTCCACGGAGCGATCCAGTCCGGTCAGAAAAGCCCGACCAAAGCGCTCTGAGCTCCCCCCCTCCCTCTTTCATACCCATCTGTCTCCATATATATTATTCCATATTATTATGCTCCTCAAACAAATCTCACTGCAGTTAAAATACAGCAAGCATGTAAATACGCTATATAGCAAGATCAAAGTGAAAAGAATGTTCTAAATGCATCGGCTAGAAAAATATAACCTATTCCTGGATGTCATGATGAGATTAGATTGGTGAAAGTTTGGGCAGAATGATATCGTTTTCTCTCACTACCTTTTCTTCTCCCCCACTGCACAGGTAGGATGATGCAACAGCCTCTGAATGACTACGTTATAACAACTTTTTTTTCCATCGGTCTTTGTGCCTGCCTAGTGTCTACATAGGCTATAAATTAGTGGCCTTTTCCCCAAAATAGTGATGGTTCTGTCATTCTGTGGTGTAGCCTACATTTCAGATCTGATGCTTGCAGTGTGCTATAGTGGCAGGAATTGACACGTGAGAGAGTGGGAGAGAGGGAGTGAGAGAGAGAGGGGGGAGATTTATCGATTTATTTATTTTATCTTTTTACTTCGAATAATGTTGCCTGATTCCCCCTGAAGGCCACACTACTGTGGCCGTAATCAGAGGGATTCATCCCACCTGTGGAGGCAGCGCGGGTGCGTTGATATACGAGGAACAAGCCACAGAGAGACAGAGACCAGAGGGGAATGAATATGTCGTGCTGACAGCAGGAGTCCAGAGGAGGAGCGGCTGAAATGGGGAGCCGTGTGTAGCCCTGCCCGCGGCTTGGGTAAGATGCAGGTGTGAGCGGCTTCGGCTGGGATGGCCGCCCCCTCTCTCCTAGGCGTACCTACGGGCACACCGTGGCGGATTCACGGGGGAGAAGGAGAGAGGGGGAAGGCCCGGAAGCCGCTCCACCTGGGACTGGGAGCCGTGGGCGGGGTGGGGCTCCCCAGTCTCTTCCAAGCTGCCGTTCCTCCTCTAAGACTATGGAGAGAACGAACCGAGCCAAGCAGAGACTGGAGGGAGAGACAGCCTACGCGGAGTCCGGAGCGAGAGAGAGAGAGCTGACCGAGGGGAGACCAAGCTGACCTAGCCGCCACCCAACCAGCCGTGACTACCAACACACCGAGAGAACCAGAGGCACACGAACCTGAAGCATAGCAGCCTAGTATCTGTTCTGCTCTACAACTCCAGCCTGGGTCGATAGCGGGACGGCGTTATCACCCAGGATTATTGTGAGTAGTTTACCATCATTGCGGTGGATACACAGAGAGGCTGCGTGGCCAGGCGAGTGTGGGATAGTGTGTGGTTTATGTACGGAAGATTGGCGGTGTTTCTCGTGCTCCCCAGGCGGTGACTTGCCGGACGGGAGCAGACCAGCCTGGAGGCAGTGGATCGTATCGGCCTCAGTGGGACAACGTGTAGACTATCCAACCGCAGCAGAGGGGTGAAGTTACGGCTCGCCCCTCTTCGAGCTAAGTACCCGCTCCCCCCTGTTCTCCTCTCTGCCATTACTGGACACTGCTACCCCAGTTGTTTTACTTACTACGGACATTTTATTCTTTTATTATTGTTATATTAAGTCTGGTATTTTATCTGCCCTGCCACCTTTAAGTCTAGCCTGTCTGTTTTAGTCATGTATTGCGCCGGACACTCAGACGACTGTGTCTTTTGTGTTTTTGTTGTTTTATTTGCTTATACAGTTGAGTGCAGTGCAAGGCACAAAAGCCTAATACCTTCGGGTTCTGATTTTCGGTTGCAGTGGTTTATCACCCTAAACTTGGGTGTAGTTAAATGCACAACAGCTAATACCTTCGGGTTCTGATTTATATTAGTGTGCAGTGGCAGTGCATTGAAACATTGACTCTGACTCTGAGTGATTTCGGGGCCTGTGGTTTGACCCTCCCCCCCCAAGGGCAGCGTGGACCAGAGCAGGAAGGACAGGCGGACCAGTGGATATGACGGCGTGGATGGACTTTGGGACTTTGGGGATTGGGGCATTTTTTTGTAAATAAACATTGTTACTTTTTAAACCTTGGTTTTTAGTGGTCTTTTAACCCTGCTCAACTCTGATGTATACAAACCTGTTTTAGCCTTTTAGCAGAGTCCTAGGCTCTCTCCTAGGTGGCGTTGTCGGACAATATTTTAACCATTTTAATAGTGACTTTCCGCCCTGTAACACATCCCCGGGGCCGGCGCGCTGAATCTGCATCTCTCCTGCATCTCCGCTGCATAATAACGCACGCAGTACCCACCAATTTAGTCCGTCATCTTCCCCTTGGCGCACATAAAGAAACATGCTTCCATCACTGTCTGCTTGATGGCGAGAGAGACTTCAGCTGTATGCTACTCATGACAAAACCAGACATCAAATTTTCAACAGTTAACTAACCCTATATCCCCGGCACACTGAATAAGGCTTGATTTTGAAAAGTGCTAAGCGCTAAATTAACGCCAGGGGGGAAGATGGCGTTAGGCCAGTATTTAACGCCGAAACGCCATTCTGGCCTATTCTGGCACTGCGGCACGCCTCTTCGGCGTAAAGCTAATTTCGGGGCCTAAAAACATGATGCTATCTTCAAGTCAGGCGCAAAGCGTGTTTTTTTGCGTTTACAACGCCAGTTTAGTGCCTAAGGTCAGGGGGAAGATAGGGCCCTGTATCCGCACTGCACGCTGCCTGCCTCACAGTCACAACAAACACACACCGGCTAAAGTGGGCATAACTGTTCCTGCATGCCTCTACATGACAGCCAATCACCAGCCGTATTAGAGCATGGTGTGCAAGCATGTCGCATGCATAGGCTCAATGACGCTGTTTTGTTTTGGTATTGAAAATTGGTATCGATTGACAAGGGAGGTTTCGATACCCCTTAGTATCGAATCGATGCTTTCATTTCGGTGCCAAGTAAGTATCGAAACTCGATACCCAGTCCTGCTCACACCAAGGCAGTATTAAAGTCCAGTTATCCACTATAGGCACAACGCCAGTAGGCCTACACACAGCTCCCCGTGTGTGTCTCTCTGACATACACACAGACACTACATTGAGAAGTTTATTGTCTGCAACAAAGTGATGCAGTCACCTGGACTGTTACAGGAAGGAAACATGTATTTTAGCAGTTTGTGTCTCTTGTTGAGCACATATGTGCCCACAACAATTTCCTCTGCAAGACCACATCCTTCAAACAAGTGCAGAGTGGGCAGGGCATTGCCAGCTAAATATTAGAGGTGTGTCTTTGATGTGACTATAATTCTCATGTTATGTCCTGCTGATGTGTTTGGCCGTCTCTGAGGACAGAGAGAGGAACTATGAATTTCACAGCAACAGCTAGTGGATTTATTCTCTTCCTTCTTTCTGTGTCAGGTATGTACATTCACATTTTACACATTTTGCTGCTGTTCTAAGCTGCAACAATTTACAATGAGTGGAACAGTGGAATAAGCTTCATTGTATCATGTTAGCTGTTCAGAAAGATCATTGCCTGACGTTCACCAATATCTGTAAAAACGGTAAATGAATTGCATTTATTTAGAGCTTTTATCCAAAGTGGTTTACAATATGCCCACATTAACCCATTCATGCAGACACCGATGGCGGCAAGCAGGTTTTTGTTTGTGTGTGTTTTTGTTCAATTGTGTTCTGACTGTGCTCTGTTTGTGTGACTGCTCTGCCCCATAGCACTTTAGGTTGACGCACTTTATGATTGAGTTTCCTTTAGGCACCTTAATTAATTTAAATTGATGACTGTGAATGTACTGCTGTGTAGTACTGTACTGCTCTCAGCCCCTAGTGTAGCTATTGTATAACTATATCCATATGTATTTAACTCTTATATTTTTGCGTTTCAAACTGTACTGTAACTGTAATTGCACTTTTATTCTTAGGTTGTCTTTTTAAATTCTGGCAGGGGGACTGCTAATAGAAACTAGCCTCTGGTTACAATTGGGTACTTTTACATTATACTGTGTTCATGAATGTACACTGTCCCTCTATATCAAATAAAATAAAATAAACTAAACTAAACTAAAGTAAGGGTGCTGGTGCAGCCATCAGAAGCAATTTGGGGTTCAGTAACTTGCCCAAGGACATGTAGACTGGAGGAGCGGGGGTCCATTAGTGGACGACCCACTGTACCTCCTGAGCCACAGCTGCCCCAAAATACAGCAGAAAGACTTTATCATGTTAACAAGGTCAGAGGTCGGACGATGCTTCCGGTTGTGCAGAAGGCAGGCTAGGCGAATAGCTCCTGCTCCCAGACCTAGAACTTGCCTCAAAATAACTTTTTTTGAGAAAACCAGCACAACTAATATTTTTCATAGAAGAGCACTAACGCACTACGATGCCAAAAAGCCAAACTGCCGGCGGCCGCGATACCCGCAAGACAAAGAACGAATTAATACCAGCTGACGAGCCAGGCATGGCGGACCAAGCTAACGTTAGCTCCGACACACCTGAATGGGCACAGCAACTATCGCTTCAACTACAAGCCCTCGGCGCTAACGTAGACAAGAAACTTGATGGTGTTGTAAAATCCATTCAGAGCCTAGAGGCCGAGACACAAGCAATTCACCACCGAATTGGCAACGCGGAGGTACGGATATCAGCTATGGAGGACACGTTAACTACGGCTAACAGCCAGGTGCAGCTACATGACAAGAAGATCCAGCAATTAATGCAAAAAGTTGATGACCTCGAAAACAGGTCTAGACGTAACAATCTAAGACTCACCTCGATTCCGGAGGGCCTGGAGGGGGGGGGGGTATTAACCCATTTGTGGACAAAGTGCTCGGTTACATCCTGAACAGTGCTGCGGACCAAACACCAGAAGTGGACCGCGCGCACCGCGCAATGAAACCCAGACCTGCCCAAGGAGAGTCACCGCGTCCCATCCTCATCAGGCTGTTACGATGGAGTGACAAACAAGAAATCCTTACTGCTGCGAGGAAGAAGGGCCAGCTCACATGGGAGGGACACCGCTTCTCCGTCTACCAGGACTTCTCAGCCGAGGTCCAAAAACAACGTGCCAGCTTCTGGGACATCAAGAAGACTCTCCAAAAAGCGGGCCTGCAGTACGGTATGAGTTACCCGGCGAAACTGCGCGTCACGCTGCCAGATGGACAACAACGCACATACATCTCCCCAAGAGAAGCAACCGAAGACTTGAAAATCAAGCTACCCAATCACTTCTGAGGTTATTCCAGAATGCTCAATGAGCAATAACACTCTGATCGTGAGCCTATCTAAGTGGGTAAGGGGGGGGGGGGGTAATTATAAAAGGAAAAAAAAAAGAGAAAAAAAATTGCACTACTTACTATAACTGTATATGAGGTTAGGCTTACTTTGACAGTTGCCGGTTACTACTAGTTTTGTTTATAATATCCTGACCTGACGGTATATTCATATTATTTCTTTTTTTTAATAACTGTGGCTGTTTATTATTCTACCTATCACCCTACATGAAACAACTAATGACGTGAAATGGTAGAAAATATATAAGGCAGTAAATAAAGTGTGATAGTAAGAACAGCATAAATGCTTTCTTTCTTGATAGGCAGGAGTATATGCGGGGGTCATCCCCAGATTTGCATACTGCTTACATAGCCTATTCACAACTACAGTCTTAGTTCTCTTTTGTTTTTTGTTTTTTTCTCTTTTAATTCTCTTAGTGTAAATATCACTATCTAAGATGGTGTAATATATAGCATGGTGCTCCCCCCCCCCCGTTTTCTTTTCTCCTTTTTTATATACATAAAAACGTATGGGGACACAAGGGGTAAATTTCTGTTTAGGGTAAATAGCTCATAAGTCTTGATTGTGGTTCTCATTAGTATGGCTGTTTAATCTCACTGAATTTGAAGTGTCTCATGTTGGGTGCACACCAAATACACGGAGCTCGTTGACAATTAACTAAATATCAATTTGTCTATCAGAAGTGTGGTGTGATTCCAATATGGACCTGCTAAATCAACATAATTGCTAATGCAATTATCAAACTGCCCACCTTATTAATATTGACTAACTCTATGATTAAGTACGTAATAGTCTAGCCTGTATTTGATTCTCAAATAACTAGAAATATATGTCTGGGGTGCGGCTGCCTAGTCTGTACGCACCCTGTCATCGCGCTTTTTTGGAGGCATTCGCCTCTACTGTAATTTTATTTGTTTTCTCGCCTTTTCTTTTTCTTTTCTCTCACCATCAGGGCCAATTTGCCCTGTTATTTTTTTTTTAACATGTCGTCTCCTTCTCTCCAATTTTCTCCCCCTCTTCCCCTTCCCCCACCTATCCCTCACTGTACAATGTCAACACAACTTCATGGTTACATGTCTACAGCGACACTTAACTACAAACTGAACACCTCAGGTATAGTAGGTGGCTTTATGTGCTTATACTTAGCATCCATTTGCTTGTATGAATAACACGATTAATACTGTCAAAGTGGTGAGCTGGAATGTTAATGGTATACAAAACCCTGTTAAAAGATATAAAATCCTAGCTCATTTAAAATCTTTGAACTGTAACATAGCTATGTTACAGGAATCCCACCTGAATGAAGAGGAATCTAGAAAATTAAAACAGAAATGGGTTGGACAGGTCTTCTCCTCCCCAGGACCAGGATCAGATCTAGGGGTGTCTGTATTTTAATAGCAAAAATGTCCCGTTTAAGCTAAATAATAGTATAACGGATGCAGAGGGTAGATACATTATAATATCTGGTCTTTTATACAATGTTAAGTGTACCCTCATAAATATATATGCCCCCAATACCGCCCAGGCTACCTTCATATCAGCTCTTGGCACTACTATTTCTAAAGCAATGGAGGGCCCCCTCATTATGTCTGGTGACTTTAATTTGGTGAGAGACCCAATGGTAGACCGCTCTGGACCCCCACTACCCTCAGACAGAGCGTCTGGAACAGCAATGGAGGAGCTACAATCTTCACTTGCACTTTCTGACATCTGGCGACTAGTGAACCAGGGTGCGCGAGAATACACATACTACTCTAATGTACACAACTCTTACTCGAGAATTGATTATATCTTAATGTCCCGCCAGTTCACTCAGAACATTATTGACTCTCACATACATAGTATTATACTGTCTGATCACGCACCTGTCTCGGTCTCCTTTTTCCCATCACCCAATACATGTAAAACCAGGCAGTGGAGACTGAATAATTCCTTGCTAAAGAAAGATGACTTTATCACTTTTATCGGAAAAAGAATAACAGAGTTCTTTGACATAAATTTAGATTCAGTCTCTTCAGTCTCTATGGTGTGGGAGGCTTTTAAAGCCACATGCAGGGGTTGGGTGATTAGTTACGCATCGGCAGAAAACAAGAAACGTGTTGAAAACAAACTTAAACTTCACAATGAACTTAAGTCTCTGGAGGAACAGCACATGTCTAACCCCTCTAATTTAGAGCTAAGGAGGTCACTCTTTAATGTCAGAGCTGACTTACAACGCTTGTTGCATGAGGAAACAGCTTTTGCTCTCTTTCAACTGCGTAGGCAACACTTTGAATCAGGCGATAAAGCAGGCAAAATGCTTGCCTATAAACTACTGTAAAACAAGCCGAAAATATGCACTCAATACCAGTTATCAAAGACTGTAAGGGCACACCTCATACAGACAACACATCTATCAACTTAGCTTTTAAGCAATTTTACTCCACCCTTTACGAATCTGAACACAAAGCGTGTGGCCAGGACCTGGACAAATTATTTGATGGGTTGCCTCTCCCAGTCCTTAATGACCAGGAGAAGGCAGACTCAGACGCCCCACTCACCCTAGTGGAGATTCAAATGGCTATTAAAAAACTAGACTCCGGCAAGACTCCTGGTGAGGACGGCTTCACTATGGAATTTTATAAATGCTTTAGTGAGGTCCTCGCACCAGTCCTTTTATTGCTTTTCAACGAAATTATTCAATCGGAGTCAATGCCTTCCTCTATGCGACGTGCCACTATTACTGTTCTGCCCAAACCTGGTAAAGACCCGCTGGAGATGGGTAACTATCGGCCCCTCAGTATATTAAACAACGACTATAAGATTCTAGCGAAGACTCTTGCTCTTCGCTTGGAGAGAGTGGTCCCATCCTTAATCCATATAGACCAGGTTGGTTTTATTCCAGGTCGCGTCTCTGCTAATAACATGCGGAGGTTGTTACATGTTATAATGGCAGCCAACCAACTGGAGACACCGGCAATTGCTGCTTCTCTTGATGCAATGAAAGCCTTTGATAGAATTGAGTGGCCATTTCTCTACTACACACTTTCTAAATTTGAATTTGGCCCTCAATTTATACGATGGGTAAAGGCTCTTTATTATGAACCAGTGGCCTGTGTAAAAACTAACGGTCTGATATCTAGCCCATTCACCCGACATCGTGGTGTCCATCAAGGATGGCCTGTGTCCCCATTGCTCTTTGTCCTCGCCCTGGAACCACTTGCCTGTGCGATACGTAACAACAAAGATATTATAGGGATTCCAGTGCATAACTACAATTTCAAACTGAGCTTATATGCATATGATATCCTTGCCACTCTAGGTGAACCCGCAGCCTCTTTACCTGTACTTCTTGAACTTGTTGAATCTTTTAGTTATGTTTCAGGGTATAAAATAAACTGGAGTAAAAGTGAGGCGATGCCTCTGAACCAATATACGTCTCAAACAGACTTAGCAGGAACACCCTTTGTTTGGGAAAACAAGGGCATGAAATATCTAGGTATCAATATTATCTCCCCAATTACCCAAATATTTAACTTGAATGGCCTTAAGCTGCTCGTTAAAATCAGGGATGACTTGAAAAGATGGACTGCTTTACCAATATCAATATGGGGAAGGGTCGAAATACTTAAAATGAATGTATTACCCAGGCTCACATATATTATCTCAGCCATCCCTCTCCAAATTCCTCTAACATGGTTCAGACAAATCGACTCACTGTTTACCCAGTTTATTTGGAATTATAAAAAACCAAGAATAGCCTATAAAAAACTCTCGGTACCAAGATCACAGGGTGGTTTGGGGGTACCGGATGTATACCGATACTATTTATCATTTAATGCAAGATACCCGCTTGCCTGGGCCTACAAAGGCAATCCAATAGAGGGCAGTTGGGAGTGGTTGGAGGGGAGGACCATCTCTAGTAGTGCTAGTTTTACCACACCAACTTCTCTATGGTACTCTACTAAGCCCCCAACAGCCCCTACCAACATAATAATAGACTTCTCTTGTTCCATCGCCAAGGTGCTTCATAGAAAACTGGGTATGAATGGATTAATGCTACCTTCCTGTCCTATTTGGTCTAATAGTTTATTGACTGCAGGAGGGAAACCACTGATAAACAAACTATGGCAACAGCAAGGTCTCATTTCCATTGGACAGTTGTTTAATGAGAATGGCTTCCGTCCCTTCAATGAGGTGAAAGCTGAATACAACTTACCTCAATCATCATTTCTGTCTTATTTCCAGATTAAATCAATTATCAGTAAAGGGACAGGTGAGAATATATCCTCCCCTGCTTTCAAACCAGAACTAGACCACAGTCTAATGTTAGCTGCTACAAAAAGAGGCACCGTCTCCAACATCTACAGTCTGTTGTCATTTGCTTTATCCAATCCATTCATACTCACGCAACAGGCATGGGAAAAGGACCTTGGCAAATCACTCACTTTAGAACAGTGGAGCGACATCTGGCGGAAGGGTACCTCCTCATCCAGGTGTGTGCGATACAGAGTGATTCAATTTAAGATTTTATGTAGAGCCTACATGACCCCTTCTCGTATTGCTAAAATTAACAGTGAAATGTCAGACCAATGTTGGCACAACTGTGGAGAACATGGCTCTCTCTCACACCTTCTGTGGGACTGCCCTGCAGTCAAGGCTTTCTGGTCTGGGGTCATGGGGGTTCTAACAGATATGCTGGATGTACAAGTTCCTACCTGTCCTATTATTTGCCTTCTCGGGCTAAAACCTGACAATACAAAATCCAGGTCTGTAGCTTCTTTTAAACCTTGGTTTTTTGTCTGTAAAGAGAATTATCCTTCTAAACTGGAAGGTACATAAGCCCTCGTGCTTTGCTTTATGTAAGTGGTTTAAAGACTATCTTGATCTTCTAAGCATGGAAAGAGCGTCTAACTTGTTCCTCGACTTTGATAGGGGCATGCAGGGCCACTGGGACATTGCACATGCCTTTTTTGATAAAGACAGACACTATACCAATATGCTACTGTAGACCCTCCTCTTGATCAGCACTATAACTGTATGTTCTAAGTATTATGTGTTGTGTTGTGTGTTGTGTTGCCACTGTATACCTGTGAACGATAAATCACATGTTTGTCATTTCCATTGTACAACCCCCCTCCTTTACCTCTCCCCCCTCTCCTTTTACTTTATTTTACCTTGTTTACTTGTCTGTGTATAAAAAACGAAATAAAAATAAAAATATATAAAAATAAAAAATAAATAAAAAACAAGGTCAGAGGTCATGGTATGGACTTGTACAAAAATATGTTTGATTGTTTTTGCTGTCAATTACTTTTTGAGTGGAGTCTTTTTTTATTCTTCAAATGGTGGATTTCTGATGTTGTTTTATGGCATTTTCTTTACTGGAAGAGAGACAGAAAGAGAGAGAGAGAGAATGAGAGAGTGAGAGAGAGACAGGAAGAGAGAGAGAGATAGGTAGAGAGAGAGAGGTAGAGAGAGATACAGAGAGAGAGAGAGAGAGAGAGAGAGTGTGGGAGGGAGGGTGTGTGTGGTGTGATAAAGTTCCTGGGTTGGATTCAAACTCACAACCTCACAGACATTTTTAAAGGTAAGTCTTTTAACTCTGCTTTCTCATATCAACATTATGTTATTATTGTGTAACCCTACCAGGTCACATGATGCTCTCACATCAGTGTGACATCTCCATATATGGTGATACTGAGCCTTTGAGGTGTCACATGATCAGCATTTTTAACAGTTGCGTTTGACGCTGTGCTCCACAACAATGACCACAGTGTGAACAGAGAGGCTGCAAACCAAGCAAAGGACAGTATTGCCCCTTTTCACAGTAACCGTTTTGAGGTGGTAAAGCACGAGGTAAAGCAGGTGTAACCAATAACATTAATGAGGGCCCCGGCACTGGCTGGAACACCTAAATGGAATGGAACCATCATGAATGCATTGTAACACCGGCTTTACTTCCTGCTTTACCACCTCAAAACAGCTGCTGTGAAAAGGGTCTATTGTATGGGGTACAGTGGCGCAGTCGGTAGCGCTGTCGCCTCACAGTTAGAAGCTCCTGAGTTTGATTCTCGCCTGGGACACTGAGCGCTGTGGTTGTTTTCCCCCCCATATCTTCAGTGCCTACTGCCCAGGTGGGGTATCTCGTCGTAAGGGCCTTTCTCTCTGTGTGAAGTTGGCATGTTCTCCCCATACCCCCCAGGGGGTTCCTCGGTATATAACCCCCCCACTAAAAACATGCAGAAGATCAGATCGTCATCGTCATCCGACCAGTGACGACAACATTCGAAGTTGGTCCCCGGGCGCTGTACGAGAAAGCGACCACTGCTCCTGGCCTGCCCCCCGGAGGAAAGGACATGCCTGGATGGGTTAAATGCAGAGGACACTTTTCACCTGCCACCGTCAGCATGAGTGTGTTGTGGCCGCATGCATGTATTGTGGTGTTCGTGTGACAATAAAAGACGGGCTTGTCCGTTACGAGAGTATTTCAGCATCATGATGTTGAGTCAAACTGGCTCATGGTCCACTGGTCCAATGCAGTGGTGTTCCTTCTCTACTCCTCCATACTGTAGCACAGCCTGCCTCCATCCACACAACAACTCACTGTAGAAACAACACATTCAATCATCTGTTCCAGCACTTTACAATCACACTAATTGGCCAAATGGAAGTGCTACAACATGTGTTTACTTGGTACTGATTGGCAGAGCTGAGGCAGGAGAGGTATATGATTGCATCATTGGTGGGGGACTTGATGAACTGAATATGACAGTGCAGTACTGCTGCTCTACTGCTCCACCAAGAGACAAAACTGATTGCATTTATCTTTATCACCTGACAGAATGACCAACATGAACTGGCAAACAATCCCCGACCCTTTTTTAAATCAGATATGCTCAAAAACAACATTATCTGCAATTGGGTTTTTGTAGTTTTCTTGTTCAATTTTACATTCAGATTTTAGGCATTTGACCGACACCCTTAACCAGAGTGACTTAGACAGTAGAGTGCAATACTGTGGAATCCACTTGAATTTAGATCTTAGATCTGTAACATGACCAGCATATGACAGCTGGTGATCAGCACGTGTCATTCTGAGGAGTTTGAAGCTTACCCACAAAATGCTATTTTCCTCTTGGTGCTAAGATCCTCTCTGACTTCACATTGGAGCTGAGATGATGTGAGTGGCAAAGTGGTTATGGGAAATGTAGTCCAGGTCTCTGATAGGGTCACATACTGCAGCTCCGTCTGTCCTGTAATGTGTTTGTGAATGTGATGTGGTGTGTGATGTGCTCTGTGTTACAGTGGTCCAGCCTCAGGATGACTGGGGAGTGACTGACACTCCTACTGAGATCTGTGCCATCAAAGGATCAACAGTGGACATACGCTGCTCCTACACATACCCAGCCTACCTAGATGACCTCACTGTCACAGTTAAGAAGACGTTGTGGTTTAAAGAGCAGGGTGGTGGTGAACGTGTGGATGTGACAACAGACTCACAGTATGCAGGTCGTGTGGAGTATGGTGGTGATGAGAAGAACTGCAGCCTGAGAATCACAGACCTGAGAGAGAGCGACTCAGCTGTGTACAAGTTCAGCTTCACAACAAACCATC